>NC_056627.2:229008318-229308318 GCF_002870075.4 Lactuca sativa | reverse complement strand
TGGGAAAACCCTAAATGCGGGACTTGTACCCTATTTAAAGAACATTACAACCCTTCTTAAGCCCCCTTGATACTCTCTCAAGTTCAGAACGAAACCTTAGAGCCTCCCTCGAGTTTTTGAACCATTTTGTGAGTCTTAAAGCATTTTGAAGCTTGGAAGAACAAGAAGAAGGTTGGAAGGTTAAGGAGGAAGGAGTAGATCCAGAAGATTTCCTCCATTTGCTGCTCATTTTGGTAATCAAGTTCTCACCTTGACTTCTAATTTGATAGATCTCCCTATGTCCCTTTTTATTGAGTTTATGGTCCAAGAAGGATGTCATGTGGGATTTGGACGTCCCCAAACTAGATCCTTCCAGATTTAGAGGCGTTCAGAGTAGTAGAGGCATAAAGGTGGAAGCTTTATGCCATTGTACCTCTCCATGCAAAGTTTAAGGAGTTGTTTTGGCCTTTTGAGCAAAATGGGTCATGCATGGGTGCAAAGGTAGTGGCTTTGTGTGATATCACGACCCTAGCCGGCTGGATCTGGGTCTTGGATACCTTAAGCTTGTTGGAAATCGTCTGAATAGTGTTGGGCATAGAGAGACCCGGTGAGTCAGTTGTGGGACTCGGCGAGTCAGGCCGGTTCTTGCCCCAAAACCTTCCTATTAAGGGTGTGAGTGTGCTTGGAAAGGGACTCTGTCGGCCCGAGTCCATAATGGTCATGAAGTTCATCATACTCAACAAGCTCATGTAAGAACTCAACGAGTCTAAGGCAATCTCATTAGTTATGAAGATGGACTCGACGAGTTGTTCATACAACTCGACGAGTCATAGACTAGACACATTCATATGTGGATGATGAACTTGACGAGTCAGATGAAGTTGGTCCTGATTGTGTGGTTGAAGGAGAATCCGTTGAGTTATTGCTATACTCGACGAGTGGATTCGGGGTTGTATGGGGTTGGAGTAATATGGACTCGACGAGATGGTGGACCAACTCGGCGAGTCAGGTCAATTGGATGTTGACTTTGACCAAGTTTGACCAGGGTTGACTTATGGATTATTATGGTCTAAATGTTGTTTTGGGTATTGATAGTTCGGGAAGCCGAAGGGTCAGCAGTTCAGAAGTGCCGTTTAGCAGTCATAAGTGTTCAACAAATCTTCTACAGTGTGGGATGAGTCTCCTCAATGTTTGTATGGGTCTACGGCCACAGTGTCGGCCCATTTAGTTTATGTATGATAGGAAGACCCGAGGGTTAGCCTAGGCATTATGCATGGAAGACCAGGAGGAGGCTTCTGGCACACAATATGTTATTATGTATGGTAGGAAGACCTGGGGGTTAGCCCTAGGTATTATGCATGAAAGACCAGGAGGAGGCTCCTGGCACATAGTATGTTATTATGTATGGTAGGAAGACCCGGGGGTTAGCCCAAGGCATTATGCATGAAAGAACAGGAGGAGGCTCCTGGCACACAATATGTTATTATGTATGGTAGAAAGTCCGGGGGGTTAGCCCTAGGCAACATTTATGAAAGACCAGGAGGTGGCTCATGGCACACTGTATGCTGAGTAGCCTAGTAGAGTAGTATGTATAGTTGTCTTTGTGATGCTTGCATGGAAGTCCAGGGGGTGGCCCTTGGCACTTGTTTGTAAGACCCAGGGAGTGGCCCCAAGCTTGAAAAGAAAGACCACGTGCGGCCCATGGCAAAGCAACAAGACTATGTTTGGCACATAGCACCTTGCTTGATTATGTATATGTTTGTTATGTATGGTTCATTGTTACATATGGCATGTATGGATCAGTTGATATGTTTGGCATGTGGTATCTGGGGAACTCACTAAGCTTGGTGCTTACGGTTTTCAGCTATTTGTTTTTGGTGCTAATATTTTTCCAAGGAAGGAGCTCGGGGCGATCGCAGCGCATCACACCATATTTTCCGCACAACATGATCTTTGGGATTTTAAAATCTGATAATTGCTTATTAAGATTGTTATTAATTGACTGAGCAAGATTTATTAAGCGATTTTTGATTAATTGAAATGAAATTTTTGGCCTTGAAATTTGGGATGTTACAGTTAGGTTGCATCAATGTGAGTCCCACAAAGAAAAAAGCAAGCAACAATCGAGTAGTGGAGTCGACTGGCATGAAAACAAAATTAAGTGAGACAGATACTTAAACAAAATCCTCGATTTCTATCTTCTAGCCTCTCGGATGCACCTTGGCCCTGTCCTATCTCTGTCAAGAGTGGCTAATAATCCTCATGCCGACCCGTCATATACTGCACCCACTCATGAAACTTCCACCAACCCTACAACACTCATGTATGCTAATTATACATAACCCTGGATCCTACAGACGGTCGAATACTTGATTCTACGCTAAGCCCTTCATCAAACAAGAACATGAAATAAAGCCAAACATTCTCAGGCTATGGAATCTTAGTTATGTACAACTATGCTGCATACACTAAGAAACTACAGTAATGATGTCAATTTCATATAAGGAAGACCCTAGGTTATCATGCATCATATAATCAGGAAATTCTATCATGCAATACCTATAGATCCCTAGCCTATCACTAGCATGTTGTTCTAACATAACATAGCATAATATCAATAACCGTGTGGTAATTTGGGGTCTACTTACTGGCTCCGGCTGATTGTACACCTCACATCCTCCTTGTTTATTTTGAAAACCATTTGAAAATAGTTTTTAAAAATCTTTTTTCTTAGTTTGAGACTGGATTCACACGATTGTTCCTCCAATTAGAGATGAGAATTTGGTCCGAAAACCCAAATCGAACCGAAACCCGAACTGAACCGAACCGAATTAGGCCCGAATAAGCAGTTCGATTCGGGTTTTCGGTATCTATATTATGCTTATTTGGTCCTCGGGTTATTCGGTTCGGGCTACCCAAATAAGAGCTTATTCGATTCTAAATACCCAACTCGAATAAGCATTCCTCCCCTTTCTCTAATCAATAGAAATCAAAATCACAATTCACACTTTTGTCTTCGTCGTTCATAACAGAAAAAAAACCCAATGCTTGTTCTCTTTGTTTCAACATCACCCGGTCTTCTTATCTATTTGCAAACTCGAAATCACTCATGTCGATCCTTCCTCGTGTTTCAAACTTTCAAAATTTGACCCTTCCTATTATCTTAAAGGATTCACGAATTCCTACTTTGTCTATTCATGGAAATCTGGGCTCCAACTCAAGAAACTCAAGGAAGAAATTTATTCTCATTATGTTTATCTACCATGTAAATGTTATTCTTTCAATGTGTTATTGTGTTATGTTAGTCATTGAATTTTATGTTGATGTATAAAAGTACATTGTTATTCTATTATTTGGGTTATTCAGGTTATAGAATCCTAATATGGTTTATTTGGAATTTTTCAGTTATATTAGGTCCTTAATCATCTTGTACATGTTATTCGGGTAATAACCGAAGCGAACCGATTAATACTCGAACTGAACCGAACCAAACCGAAACCGTATTGGTGAATCAGTTCGCTTTTCAGTTCATGTAATTACCCTTATTCGATTATTAGGTTATTCAAATTTGATTCGGTCCGATTCGGTTCTGGCCTGAATAACATCTCTACCTCCAATTCACTCAAACCAAGGCTCTGATACCAACTTGTAACATCCCAAAAAATTCAAGAAAATTTAAACTTTTAAAAACAAACCGTTTACTAATAAAGGTTTTTACAAAATCATTATTTCCAAAACATTATTTAAAATCAGAGTCTCCCATGATCCAATCGGTAGTAAAACCAAGGATGTGTACGGTCATGCCTTCGCCTCGCCATAATTATCTGAAACACCTGAAAGAATAAAATGAAACTGTAAGCACGAAGCTTAGTGAGTTCCCCCAAAGTACCAACACAACACATAATGATAACAATAACAATAAACAACATACATACAGTGCCCTCAACCTGATTGGAACACCCCACCGGCCTACAGTCTATCTGGTATGCTCATAGAACCTACAACATGACTGGTACGCCACATCGGGCCTTCAGCCTATCCAGACCATTCTCTAGGCCTTTGTCCTGACTCGTATGCCCCACTGGCCTTCAGACTATTCGGGACGCCCTGGGTTTGTTGGCCTTCAGCATAAGGCAAGACCGCCTTAACCCAACCACACATACACCGTGTCAACACATATATATATATATATATATATATATATATATATATATATATATATATATATATATATATATATATATATATATATAACATACTAGCATCCAAATAACCAACCAATAAAAACAGACCTATCTTACAGATCACTAAGCATAACATCATCCTAAATACCAGGATACAGATCTAACAGATCACTACAACGTGGAAACATACAATAAGCAATGATATCAATCCAAAGAATGCATGGCCGTATATACTCAAAGGTGAGATAATCACCCAAACAGGTGATCCTACTCTAGAACCACAACCAAACAAAGAACATGTAAGAGAGCTTATATCAACAATACTCAATCCATCCTATATGATTATATATAGTCCCTAGGGCATCCCTTTACTAGCAGATAACCAAAACTAATGGGACGATATTGGTGCCTTCGACCCACTGGTACAGTGAGGTGAAACTCACCTCACAAACCGGACAAAAGCTAATGAGGTTCCGACACCGAATCTCAGCTCTAATTGACACCTGTCCATCCAAAATACTAAATTCTCAAATACCAACCAAAAGACCCAGAATACCCTTTAGGTCAAACTTAGTTGTAGTCAAAAGTCAAGGTCAACAGTCCATCTTGACCCAAAACGTCGTGTTCCCCTTGGCGACGCTGTGTTCAGCCAGTATCCAAACAGCCAGGCAAATCCCAACCAACATGCCATGTTGGCTTCGAAATGTGTCATGATGCCGAAGTTCCAACAACTTATTACATTATGTTGTTTTCTTCTATTCCAAGAGATCTAAAGCTTAGACCTAGTCCAAAATATGATACGGAAGGATAAAGTTTCCAATTTTATCCACTGGGGCTACCCAAAAGGTCCAAAAACCCGATTCCATAAAGCTTAATAATGCAAGGGGTAAACCTATAAGCACTTAATCCTTAATGTCTGAAGTCCATCCTTTCCAAAAGTGAGTCTAACATCAAAACCATCCCAAAGGTTGGTGCTATATATTCATACATGTCCAATACATGTATAGAACCCATATTAGGTCAAAATAAGGATTTATGACCTAATCTCTATGCATGGCATCAAAATTTGATTATAGACCAGATCCAAGACACTACTAGGTCACCTTGACCTGGAGACTCATAAAGTTTCAAACTATGTTTCAGGGCCTGAGGGGCTATGGGGGATGAGGGTAAACAAACCCTAGCCTCTTCATTCCTTTAAATAGGGAACAAAACTCCGAAGATTAGGATTTCATTGTAGCCATCAACGCGCTGTGTTCCAAGAGGATACATGCCGTATTGACCATAATGAAACCCGTATATTTTCTTTTCTGGACATGTCGTGTTGGTGTCTCCAACACGCCGTGTCCAATCCTCAAAAGGTGATTTATACTCAAAGTTTCTCCTCAAATTTCCGAGTGTTACAAGCAATCCACCTAACTCAATAAAATTTCAGTGTTAATGCCCCTGAGTAATATATAATACTCAATAGAATCCAAGTATAATGCCCTGGGTAATATATAATACTTAATAAAATCCGAAAATAAAACTATTTACAAGTGTGTTAATTTAAAATAGAAACGATTTTTCAAAACATTTCATCTGATATATTCCATTTGTTTTGAATTACATTTCGTATTGCCCTAACCAAAAGACTTCCCAAAAGTATATGGGGGGTTCAGGGATGGGAATGTTTATAATTACAAATTTATAGTTGACTATGCCCAAAAGAAGTCGACAAATATCTATAAACTTGTCTAGTTTTCCAAAAATCCATAACCCGTCAGCCACGGGAAACCCTACTCCTGACTAATCAACCACAGATGGACACTAGTGCCCAGTAGATCAACAATGCTATCAATATGAGAATATAGATCACGAGTCCTCAACTATGCTAAATGTGCCATAACTTCAGCTGCCTTGACCCTTAGGTCTGCTTCTTGTCTCCACTATTGCATCTCTGCCATCTGAACTCCCCGAATCAGTTGGTCCTTACGAAGAAATCCAAGACGATGATAAGAAACTCTGGTTGCTGCCTCATCTAACAAAAGTTCCTCTTCCTGATTAGCAGTTCTCTCAATCAAATTTACCAAGTTCTCCTCCACAAATCCAATCTCATCTCTATAAACATGAACTTGTTTTCCCACGCGTGCAACTCGTGCAACCAATATTGGTGTTGCGTTATGAACAAATGATGTAAAGTAGGGTTGTAACTTTTGAGATGGTCCTCCTATGAAATATTATCTAGTCCACTGATCCTCTTCAAAACCCTAATTCCTATGTTGACCAATCCATGGTTGTGGAAGTGTTTCTTGTGGTGGGAATCTTGGTGATAGAGAGTTCCTTGGAACAAGGATTGTCATCGGGGGAGTTTATCTCCTCCGACAAGTTCCATCCTTATTATGATAAATCCTGATGGGAGGGATACATGGAATAGGTTCCTCCTAAGTAGCTTCACTATCCTCCTCCTCGGGTTCTTCTTCCTCATTAGGTTCTCCCCCTGCTCATCAGTAGGGTCCTCCTCATCTTACTCCATTGATTCATCTTAAAAAATTCTTGATTTAGTGGAACCTAAATCATAGGGAAATAAGGATTGTTCACTTCCGGAGTGTATGGAACTGTCTGATTCTCCTATGGTGCAGGTATATCTATCCAAATTCCGCATTTCTCCATTTTATAGTTAAGATCCTACATAAAACATGAAATAAGCAAATTTTTATGAGTGCTAGTGTTTTATAAGAATCTTTTAAATCAATAAAGTGCATGTATTTAAATCAATTTATCAAAATTTCTATGATCTTTAAGTAAATCTTTTGTTATAAAAACTCCTTTTTTGACGAACTGTAAAGCGTTTTAGTTTAGAAAAATACAATATTCAAAGTTTAGTTGTTCATTAGTCAGACCATAATAAAACTTAGGCATGCAAATCGACTTATGTATCAAACCAACTTTAGATCATAAATATTGATTTATGTTCTTATTCGAGGGATGGAATGTTTATATAACTCTATATCTGAAGTTTGTGTATTTTATTTATTTGTTTTCGTACTTCAAGTCAAATTTGGTATTAGACTAAATATTTATATTTTTGACTTCTGGTTTTTGAGGGTAAAACCTTTCTCAAGTCAGCTAAGTTAGACCTAGGTTTAAGAATAAACCCTTATAGAGTCTAAAACTTAAGACTCAGGTTTATTATTGAAGCCTTCTAGAGTCTGACTATCGAGACTCAGGTTTTAGAATAAACCCTTCTCGAGTTAGAGAGCCCTAAGCTATAGTTTTTTTCTTCCAAGAAAATACTAGTTCGCTATAGCTACTAGCTATGATACCAATCTATCTCACCCTCAGCCGGCGGCGGAAACACCGGGTGGTAAGAAGACATCATGAATCATGGTAAAAAGATTATATTGAACATACAACAATATTGTAGTGAATAGGTACTTTATTCATTAAAAGAAGTAGGTTATAATATCCCCTAGTCTAGGGTACTCGAAAATAAAAGGTACAAAACAAGCCTTAACCGATAGGAAACAAGGGGAATACCGAAATATAAATAATGACTACAATCCGATGATCCTCCTTGTAGTATGTATTCAAGCAGTCTAACTTGATGAGAATACATTCTTTTTGAAGAAGTGTCAACTACAAACTTGGTGAGTTCACAGGTTTGTAATAGTTCAATCAAAACATATTTTCTCCATAAAGTATAACTATATTAGAGTTGATATATACTACTCGATACCGAAAGGTATTATTTGGATATATCGATAGTTTTCTATCTATATACAGTGTATCTTTATTATGCTGGCTTTGCATAACTAAGTTCTTGATAAAAAGATATTCATTATAGGTATTTTGGTTTCCTATATTCCTTGATATGTTATAGGTATTTAATGTTTACTATACATATTATATTCACTGTGAGTGTGACAAACGAGCTAGTTTAGAATGATATGTCTTTCCTGACACTTCATCAGGGCGCCAATATAGTAAAAAGACAATTAGCACCTATGAATAAACCATCAAGCTTGTAGGTAGTAATCGTGGGTGGTTTGTCAACCCGTATAGATATATACACATTTCTCCCGCGCTTATGAACTAACTATTATAAGACAAAGGTCTTTCTAAGTATAGTGATACTTAGGTTGATGAATAGAAGGCTCACATTAATTTGATCCCATAATTTAAACCCACAATTATAACATCCTAGAAATCATAGAAATTTAAAATTTTGAAAAGCAACCCATTTCATCCATAAAGTGTTTATATATCCATTGTTTCAAAAGTATTATCCAAAATCAGAGTTTTCCCAAAATGCATTATCATAAAAATAGGAAGATGTGTACGATAACGCCTTCGCCTCGCCACGTTCATCTGAAGTACCTAAAACAATAAACTGAAACTATAAGTTAAAGCTTAGTGAGTTCCCCCAAGGTACCAACACACAAACATATAACAACGTATACTGGGTGCACGGCTAATAGAAGGGATTACCCCTGAGCCCATAATATGAATTGGGCTTGCCTTTCAGGCCCATATCTCATATATGGATTGCTCCTGAGCCAACAACATAAGTCTGTCTTGACCTACATGCCCCTAACTTATATCTGGCTTGCTCCCGAGTTTGTTGGCTACCGCACAAAGAAGGTCCACCTCAACTCAACCATACTATGTCAGCATATACATAACATATAACATATATCCAACAACAGATAAACAAATAACCAGTTAACAGACAATCAAGAAGATCTATAAATCACTACCGCATACTACATCCTATATACTAGGACATAGATCTAATAGATGACTACATCATGACAACATCCTCTATACCAAGATACACAACTAATGGGTCGACATTGGTGCCTTTGACCCACGGGTACACTGAGGCATAACTACCATCCCAGTTTGAAATGATCGTTGAGTAGGACACAACTCCGAAAGTTAGCTAAACTGTTCACCTATACACCAAATACCAATTTCGAATACAACTCAAAATACCCAAAATACCCTTACGTCAACTTGGTCAAAGTCAAAAAGTAAATCAAGTCAACTCAGCTGAGTACGCGGGTGTACTCAGCTGGTACGCAGTGTGTGCTTGGATGTTGACTGCGTATACACAACGTACCACTTGGTATGCCCAACGTATGCGCCTGGATCCTTTCTCAGCTCATTAAGTGCTTAATATTTAAGCCCTTACGTCCAAATTACAAATCCAGACCCCAAATTTTGTCCTCAACCATGAAGTTTCCAACTTTATGGTCTTTCACGGCCATTAAGTGTTAAATATCAAATAATCTAACCTCTTAACCCATTAAGACATCCAAACTCATGCATGGAAGGTAAATAATGACCAATACCACATTTTTATGCTTCTAAACACTTCAAAACATCTTAAAGGATAGATTAAATTGATTAGATTAGATCATACTCAAAATACTAAACTAATAGGACAAAAAGAGTACAAACTTCATGATTGAACAAGATCTAAGCATAGTTTCATCAAGTTCAGAGCTTTTTACCTTTAAAGAGTGTCCAAAGGTGATGTGATTTTGGATCCAAGGTGCTCCACACTTCTAGGGTAATTTACTCTTCTTCCTACCTCCTTCAAGATCACCAAAACACACACACAAAGCTCAAAATGGTCTGAAAGGGACTATGGTTTGCTAGATGGTCAAAATGGGCCTGGACGTTGATGAAGAGAAGAGGCTTGGAGGCCATAAATATGATTGAATAGGGCCCAAATCCTAAAAATTAGGGTTTCGGTTCTTGCCACGTACACCCAGCGTACGAATATGAACGCCCAACGTACATGCCCCACGCCCCAAATTTACAAAAATGCCATTATGGGCCATTTTGCAATATTTCTCATATAAAAGGGCTAAAATGCAATAATATTCAATCATAAGGTTAAAATTTGAAATTACCTCAACATCAAGATGTTACAATTCTCCCCCACTTGAACTAGACTTTTTCCTCGAAATTCGTTGTTATGAACAACTCAGGGTAATACTCCTTCATCTCTGCCTCAGGTTCTCACGTCCATTTGGAAGCCTTCTAATGTTGCCACTGAACCTTGACAAAATTTACCACCTTGTTGCTCAGAGCTTTCATCTTCTAATCCAAGATCGCAACCGACCTCTCAATATAATTCGGGTGATCATCAACATGAACATCATCCAAAGGAACAACGGACGAATCATCAACAACACACTTCTGAAGCTGAGACACATGGAAAGTGTTGTGGATATGGCTAAGCTCCTCAGGAAAATTCAATCTGTACGTAACCTTTCCAACCCTGCATACCACCCCAAATGTCCCAATATATTAGGGCCCTAACTTGCCCCTCTTCTTGAAGTGTATTACACCCTTCCAGGGTGATACCTTCAGCAAGACCATATCCCCGACCTAGAACTCCAACTCGGATCAATGCTTGTCGGCATAACTCTTATGCTGAATCGGATCTGTTTGTAGTCTTTGCATAATCTAGTGAATGAGCTCTATCGTCTGAAGGACTAGTTCAGTTCTTCCCATGATTCTATGACCAACCTCTCCCTAAAAAACCAGGGTACGACACTTCCTCCCATAGAGAATCTTGAAAGGTGGCACACCAATACTGGAGTGATAGTTGTTGTTGTAAGAAAACTTAGCTAGGGGAAGGTAGGAGTCCCAATTCCCACTAAAATCAATCATACGGGCTTGCAACATATCCTCGAGTGTCTGAATGGTCTGCTCACTTTGATTGTGAATCTAAGGATGATAAGCAATGCTAAGATGCATCCTTATACCCAGTTCCTCATGGAACTTCTACAAAAAGCGAGATGTAAATCGAACATCTCGATTAGATACAATGGATACTGGAATACCATGTAGAGCAACGATCTCGTGCATATATAAATCAAAAAATTTCTCGGCCGAAGAACTCTCCCGAATGGCTAGAAAGTGGGCCCTCTTGGTTAGATGGTCCACGATAACCCATATCACGTCGAATCACTAAGCTGTCCGGGGTAACTTGGTGATTAAATCCATAGCAATATGTTCCCATTTCCACATGGGAACCTCCAATGGCTACAACTTTCCATGCAGTCTCTAGTGCTCGCCCTTGACCATCCAATAAATCAAACATCTCTCGACATACCATATTATCTCTCTCTTCATGCATGAACACCAATAACAAAGTCTCAAGTCCCGATACATTTTGGTGGCTCAAGGGTGTATCGAAAACCTGGAATTATGCGCCTCCTCCAACATCGTCTGCCTGATCCCACCAAAATCTGGCATCCAAACCCGTCCATACAGGGTCAATAACCCGCGACCATTAGTAGCAAACTTGTCAATCTGTGACAACCCAAAATTTCTATCTTGTAAAGTCAATCAAATCAATCAAAAGTTCAGACTTGTTTCTGTTATCTTTTACTGAGTTAAGGGTCATTTTATGAGTTCTAGGCCTAGTAAACTTAAGGGATTGTGTGTTAGGAAGTTTTAACAAGAGATAAGTGGATTGCATTCGAGCTGGAAACATCTTCAAAGGTAGTTCACGGCCGGAAACTAGGTTTACAGCAGTGAACCCATCTTTGGGCCGTGAACTCATACCATATATATAAGTTTTGGCCATTTTCTATTAACTGTTCACTTTCTAGCCGTGAATCCTTCCTTTCTCTATCAAGTATCATCCACAAAAGAGTATTCGTTTTCCCCAAAAACGTAAGTATCTCATCACTTTACTTGTTCATACTGGGAAACCCCTTTGATCCTATCATTGATTCATCACTTTTCATCATCATCTTTAAGATCTTCAAAGTGTTCTAGGGCCGTGAACCCTTCATAGGGCAGTGAATCATCATCATTAGCCGTGAACCCTTCTGATCATCATCATTGGGCCGTGAACACATCAAGTGTTCTTAGGCCGTGAACAACCCAAAGGCTGTGAACCCTCATTGTTGGGTCGTGATCATCTTTCAGCCTCCCACTTTCACTTCTAACACTTCATTGTAAGTGTTTCCTACTTCCTAAGGGTGTTTACTTTACATGTAAGTAGTTACATACACTAATTATAGGATCCATTTGTGCTTAGGACTTCACTTGTGATACCAAGCATCCTATATTGAACTTTCATCCGAATCACTCACATCAGGTGAGATCATACCCTTACAAATACACTTTTAAATGCTTTTAAATGATTTTAGGGGGAGGGGGAATACAAGTAGAACACAATACAAATGTGTTAACCATTTACGTATGAAAAAAGTAAACAAAAGGATTTCTTATACTCAAAAACTTGTTAAAATTCTTTTAAACTGATTTAGACTTCTTTTACATCAAAATTATATTCGTCTATGTATTTACGTATAAATATGCTTTAACTGACTTAGGACTACTACTAAATACCTTAACTCCTGTTACTTGTTTGGTTGTGGGATTAGGGTAGGAACACTAGTTCCACTGCCAGCTAAATCATAGTTATACTCATTAAATACATATATGAATATTAAACCCATTTTAAAGGTTTATACTTAACTTTAGTTGCTTATGGTGAGTAATTAAGTGTTTTCTACATATAAAAAACAGTCAAACAATCATGATAGTAAACTACAATAGGTGTAGTTTAGAGGATTACTACTTACTACTTCTAGATCAGTGAAACTTACATGAGTCAGTTCATACATGTGTCAGTTCATACATACTATAACTAGAACAGGAAGGAACCTACATACTATAAATAGAACAGGAAGGAACATATATACTATAACAAGAACAGAACAATTAGAATCTGAAACACTGTTTCATGGAATCACAATATACTTGTTGTGTCACATTTTGTAACCTGAGTCTCCTGGAGGGCGAGCGTGAGTTTGTGTATAGATCTATACGGGATTGACCATCCTACACCTTGCTGCTAGCTACAATGGGACCTGTAAGTCTACGGGTGACAAATGTTATACCATTTCGACATCTTTAGAACTTCGTGTTTTATACTAGTCAATCAAGCATGGTTATAACATAATTAAAATTTTAACCTTAATTAACAATTTGGTTTTAAGGTAGTTAGTGCTCCAGTAGAGGATTTTCACACCACACTACTGTACATATTCATTTTCCATTCATTCATACATGATATCATCATATTGAGGAACACAAACTATTATTCTAGTAAAGATAGTCATAAACATTGGAAAAACATACCTTTGACAAAAGAACAAGCATACAAAACAGTTGAGTCTTGGTAAAAGGCTACTTATCTTTTAAGTAGAAAATATAGGATTTTCTGGAAAGATACAAACCTTTTTACTTACATATACAAACATCTTTATGAAATTAATGAAATCAATTGACACAAAATACATATGAACTCACCAGCTTAAATGTTGATCTACTCTTTCAAAATAACTTGTATTCTCAAGTCACCAATAAACATGTACGGATGACCATGTTTTTAAGAAGACGGAGCATGCTCAAGACTCGTCTTTATTTTGTTGATTACATATTTTTGGTTTCTTACAAACTTTACACAGAACACACTTATATTAGCTATATTATTAATGCAATGGATGATGTTGTTGCTTATTTTACTATTGTGCATTTTTATGATACTGTACGTGACGTCCTCTGCCCCGAACGTTTCCGCTATGCCGTTTTGGGGGTGTGACACAATCTCACCCGTGAGTCTCTCTTTTTTCCAATTCTCCTTCTTGACTCCCTTGTCCTGAGCCTCCCTAATCAGATCAAGAAGCGGAGAGTCAATCAATATCCTCATACATATACTCTCAATAGCAGCACTAGTCGTCTTGCCGCTCAATACATCAGCGACCACATTCACATTCCGAGGGTGATACAGAATCTCACGGTGATAATCCTTAACCACGTCAAGATACCTATGCTGCTCATATTCAGATTCGGTTGATCCATGAGATATCTCAAACTCTTGTGATCCATGTAGATAGTACACCGGACCTCATATAAATAATGCCACCAAATCTTGAGAGCGAACACCACTGCTCCCAACTCCAAGTGTCGGATAGTGAACCTCATATGACTTCAGTTGCCAAGAAGCATAAGCAATAACCCTCCCACGGTGCATAAGAATGGCTCCTAGGCTGGTGATGGATGCATCATAAAATACCACAAAATCCTCAACACCCTCAGGGAGGGTCAACACTAGGGCCTCACACAACTTCTGTCTCAGTATCTTGAACGCAGCCTGCTGATCAGGCCCCAGCGGAAATCAACGCCCTTCCTCATTAGATGAGTGAGGGGTACTGCAATCTGGGAGAAGTCCTGAATAAACCTCCGATAATACCCTGCCCATCCCAAGAAACTCCTAATCTATAAGGGAGACATCAGAATCCCCCACTACATCACGACCTCAATCATTGTCGGATCGACCAAAACCCTATTCTAGTTGACAAGATGTCCCAAGAACTGGACCTCTCGTAACCAAACCTCTCACTTTGAGAACTTGGCATACAACCATTCTCGCCTCAAAAGTCCTATAAGCTCTTGAAGGTGCTCCTCATGCTGTTCTCAGGTCTTGGAATACAGGAAGATATCATCAATAAAAACAATGACTGATCGATCAAGTATCGGCCTGCATATCCAATTCATCAAATCCATAAATTCTGCAAACGCATTGGTAAGCCGAAATGTCATCACCATGAACTCGTAATGACCATAACGATTCTGGAATGTGGTCTTCTCCACATACTCCTCCCTAACGCTCATATGATGCTACCCCGATCTCAATTCGATATTGGAGAACCAAGATGAACCCTACGACTGATTAAAGAGGTAATTAATCCACAGAAGTGGGTAATGGTTCTTCACCGTCAACTTGTTTAACTCCCGTTAGTCAATGCACATCTAGTGTGAACCATCCTTATTCTTGAAGAATAAAATTGGTGCCCCTATGTTGATCTGCCTGATCTAATAAACTACTTTCCCAATTGCTCCTAAAGCTGAGAGAACAACTCCTGCATCTCCGGTGGTGCCAATTGGTATGACGCCTTAACAATTTGGGATGCACCTGGAACCAAATTGATTCTTAAATTAACCTGCTTATCAGGGGGCACACAGAGTAACTCCTCCTAAAACACATCAACAAACTCTCTAACAACTGGTACATCCAAAATCAAAACCTCAGTCCCAACCTGGGTGTCAACCACATATGCAAGATAACCCATACATCCATGCAGCAGGTACTCCCTGGCCCTGGCGGCAGAACAAAGAGCTAATCCAATCCTAGTACCCTCTCCATAGATAACCAGTTCTCCCCCACTTGGGGTTCGATCTATCACTCACTGACCCTCACGGTCGATCATATCCCCAAATCCGCTCAACCAATCCATCCCCACTATCACACACACATCTTCCTAGCCTCCTCTGTAGTAAGCTGGAAAGCATGACCTCGAGTTGTCGGGGGCTCCGCCCTACCCGGGCGTTCAACCGTGATCCTCATAGTAGCTGGCGCTGGAGGCTGAGCTGTCCTCACAACAAGAAAGGGGCAGTTGGCCTTCACATAGCCAACCTGCTCACTGTGATAACATATATGGGTGTTAGGTATAGGGACCTGTTGCTAACAATCCTTGGCATAATGCCCCTCCCTGCCACATTTGTGGCATCCAGACGTAGATCGACAAGCACCATCATGAACCTTGCCGCACTTGCCACAAGTGCGAGCTCTTTGCCCTCCGAATCTTGAATCAACGGGCTTCAACCGCTTTGCCACAGGCTATGACTGCATAGGAGCTTGCCGCAGCTACCCCTCCAGGAGCTCCATCTCAATCTATTGCCTCCTCATGACCTCCTGTAGCTCAACGAGGGTACCATAACTGTAACGTCCCAAAAATACGAGCCAAAAATTTCATTTTTAAAACATACACTTTGCAAAACATTAGAATTAGAACATTCACTGATCATATGATTTCATAAAAGATGTTGCATGTCTGGAATCCATTTTATAAAACATAATAATGTCAGAGTACAAATCCCCAAGAAGATCTCATAGTGCGGAATACAAAGCGTGTGTGTGATGTGCCGCTACCATGCCGGCTCCTTCCCCTTCAAAGAAGAGGTACCTTAAATCAAAACTGAAAATTGTAAGCACGAAGCATAGTGAGTTCCCCCATCTTACCACATACCATACAATCACATATCATGCATACTGCCAGGCAATTCTGGGGTGCCCGACCTACCCGGTACGACCATTTTGGGGTGCCGACCTACCCGTGTCAAGCTGTTTTGGGTGCTGACTACCCATGTCAAGCCATTCTGGGGTTCTGACTACCCATCGGTCCTAACAACTGATCCTCGGGGACTATTTCACCCCTACTGCTACTATCACATATATCATAACATAACATATTATCAGACATATCTGGGGTATCCGATCTACCCTTCGGTCCTAACGACCGAACTTGGGGACTATTTCCCTCCTACTACCATTATCACATATAACATATCATGCCAGCATATAAACATATCATCACATACTGTCAGACAAATCTGGGGTGTTTGACCTACCCTTCGGTCCTAACAACCGAACTCTACTACTATCATATATACATATCATGCCAGCATATAACATATCAGGTAGTAGCAAACCTAGATGATATCACAAAGACAATCATCTAACATACAACTCCTACTGGTGGGCCGACATTATGGCCGTAGACCCACCGCTACTGGAAGGTAACTCACCTCAAGGTAGCTACTGATCTGCGTGGGAACTGACTGTCTTCTGCTGCTGCTGCCCCGGAAGTCCTCCGGCTAAAATCCCCACAAAACACTCAGTCAAATACTGCTAATCGACCTCAGGGTAAAATGACCATTTACCCCTAACCAAGCCAAGAGTCAAAGTCAAAGTCAACTTCCAGTTGACCCGACTCGCCGAGTTGGCCTGCCAACTCGCCGAGTCCCTATCCCTTTGTCTGTCCATAACCCCGTCTCTACTCGTCGAGTTAGGAATTGACTCGACAATTTTTCCTTCTAACCCAAGTTCCAATATTCCTTCATCCTACTCGCCGAGTTGTATGAACAACTCGTCGAGTTCATCTTCATCCGAAGAACATGCTATGCTGAGGCTCGCGGAGTTGTATGAACAACTCGCTGAGTCTGTTCTTGAGGCAAGAAGATTGCCTTGAACTCACCGATTCAGGGCATTGACTCGTCGAGTTCCTTCATGGGTGAGTCTGGCTTCCGACTCACTGAGTCACACCCCATGACTCACTATTCCACTCCGCAAACACGAAAAGGGGGAAAACTCGGGGACTCGCGACTCGACTCGCCGAGTCCGATGAACGACTCGCCGAGTCTTTCACATGCAAATACTATATACTCGATTTTGCTTGAATCCAACTCATGCCATACATAGCTCTGGGTTTCTAGGGCTTGATTAACACGTAAAGTTTCCAACTTTACATGTAAATAAACACCAATGAAGGTTTTAGGGTTCAAAATGCACTAAAAGAGTAGATCTAGGGCTTTCATGCAATATGGCTCCATAAAGGCAGTAGATCCGAGCTCCTGGAGCTCAATCATGCCTAGATCTAAAGGTTAATCAACTTATTACAGATCCTAAATCATACCCAAGCTTGGAAATGGCTCAAGAAGGACTTTAATGGAGTTATAAGGGACTACAAGCATAGAAACAGAGGGAAACTGAGTTATACCTCAAGGGAATCACTTGAAATAATACCAAGATGTCTGGCCTCCTTCTTCTCTTCTTGATCTACTCTTCTTTTCTCCCAAAAACTTCAAGAAAACACACCAAAACACTTCAATCTCACAAGGAACAAGGGTTGGATGATATAGGGAGCTCTGAGGGTGAAGGGGGCGAGGTTGGGGCACATAAGGTTGGTTTAAATAGGGTGCAAACCCTTGAAATTTAGGGTTTCATCAGATAGCGGGGACTCACCGAGTCCAAGGCTAAAAATGCTAAACACATAGATAAATTTCACATACCAAGAACCAGGTGCTACAAATCTCCCCACTTATTTTGGACTTCGTCCTCAAAGTCTGCTGCATGATCCTGAAACAGCTCGGGATAATGCTCCATCATTTCTTCCACCGGCTCCCAAGTCCACTCTGAACCCTTTCGGTGCTGCCATTGCACCTTCACTAATTCGACCCTCTTGTTCCTCAGATCCTTCGACTTCCGGTCGAGGATTGCGACTGGGCATTCAATGTAATTCAGACTGTCATCAACATGGATATCCTCTAACGGCACCACTGCTGAATCATCCACTAGTCACTTCCGCAACTCAGAGACATGGAAGGTGTTGTGGATCTGACTAAGCTTGGCTGGCAGATCTAGCCTATATGCCACCTTGCCCACCCGGGCTACAACCCTGAATGGACAAATGTATCTAGGGCCCAACTTGCCCTGCTTCCTGAATCGAATGACGCCCTTCCAAGGCGACACTTTCAGGAGAACCATATCCCCGACCTGAAACTCCTGGTCTGACCGGCGCTTGTCGGCGTAACTTTTCTGCCGACTCTACGCAGTCTGCAGCCTGCTTCGAACCTGTTGGGTTCTCTCGGTCATCTTGAGCACCACCTCGGTGCTCCCCATGACCCTCTGGCCAAATTCACCCCAACATATCGGGGTCCTGCACCTCCGTCCGCACAACATCTCGAATGGGGGACGGTCAATACTTGCGTGGTAGCTGTTGTTGTACGAGAACTCATTTAAGGGAAGATAGGTATGCCAGCTACCACCGAAGTCTAAAACGCATGCCCGCAACATATCTTCCAAAGTCTGGATGGTCCGCTCGCTCTGACCATCCGTCTGCGGGTGAAAGGCGGTGCTAAAATGCAGACGAGTGCCCAACTCATCATGAAACTTCTTCCAAAACCTGGAAGTGAACCGCACATCTCGGTCTGATATCACTAACACTGGCACCCCGTGCCGCGCCACTATCTACCTGATATAGATATTGGCTAACTTTTCGGCCGAGATACTCTCCTGGATCGGAATAAAATGGGCGCTCTTGGTCAATCGATCTACGATGACCCAAATCGAATCTACTCCTCGCGCAGTCCGGGGAAAGCTTTGTGATAAAATCCATCGTAATATCTTCCCATTTCCACAACGGGATATCCAACGGCTGCATCTTGTCATGCGGTCTCTGATGTTCGGCCTTGTCCTTCCTGCAGGTCAAACACCGCTCGACGTACCATGCCACATCCCGCTTCATGTAGGGCCACCAATAGTCTAGACGAAGATCCCTATACATCTTCGTCGCCCCTGGACGGATAGAGAATCGGGATTTGTGTGCCTCCTCCATCAAGATCTGGCGCACGCCTCTATGATATGGCACCCACACCCTACGGTGTAGTGTCAATAATCCTCGGCTATCATAATCGAAGGGGGTGACTTGACCCACTATTCACTCACTCTTTCGATGTTCCTCCTTCATAGCCTCCTGCTGAGCTTCCCGAATCTACTCTAACAGTGGAGACACCACCGTCATCCTCATACACACATCCCTGATTGGTGTCGCCTTACGGCTAAGCGCATCGGCCACCACATTGGCTTTACCCGGGTGATAAAGGATCTCGCAATCATAATCCTTCACCACGTCCAACCACCGATGCTGCCTCATGTTCAGATTCGGCTGATCCATGAGGTACCTCAAACTCTTGTGGTCCGTGTAAATGGTACATCGAACCCCGTAGAGGTAATGCCGCCAAATCCTTAGGGCGAAGACCACCGCCCCCAACTCTAAATCATGCGTTGGGTAGTTCTCCTCGTGAGGCTTCAGCTGCCTCGATGCATAAGCAATGACATGTCCCCTCTGCATCAATACTGCGCCTAAGCCCGAGATAGACGCATCATAGTATACCACAAAATCCTCTACGCCCTCGGGCAGGGCTAAGATTGGCGCCTCGCACAATCTCTTCCTCAGAATCTCGAACTCTACCTGCCGCTCAGACCCCCATCGAAAGACCACGACTTTCCTAGTCAACCGTGTCAGGGGTACGACTGTCTTGGAGAAATCATGAATGAATCTCCGATAGTAGCCTGCTAATCCTAGGAAACTCCGAATCTCGGATGGAGACTTCGGAACCTCCCATCTCATCACGGCCTCCACCTTGGCCGGTTCTACTGACATCCCATTCTGGTTGACGAGGTTCCCAAGAAACTGCACCTCGCACAACCAAAACTCACATTTGGAGAACTTGGCGTACAAGCTCTCCCTCCTCAAGGTCTCCAAAACCTCTCTCAGATTCTCCTCGTGCCCCTCCTGCGTCTTGGACTAAATCAAAATGTCATCAATGAAAACTATCACAGACCGATCCAGCATCGGTCTACACACGCAGTTCATGAGGTCCATGAACGTGGCAGGAGCATTGGTAAGCCCAAACGGCATCACCACGAACTCATAATGGCCATAACGCGTCCGAAACGCAGTCTTCTGTACATCCTCCTCTCTGACCCTCATTTGATGATAACCTGAACATAAATCGATCTTGGAGAACCAAGATGCTCCCTATAACTGGTCAAAGAGGTCATCAATCCTCGAGAGTGGGTAACGGTTCTTCACCGTTACCTTATTCAGCTCCCGGTAATCTATACACATCCGATGCGACCGGTCCTTCTTCTTCACAAACAGGACCAGGGCTCCCCAGGGTGAACTGCTCGGCCGAATAAATCCCTTGTCTAGCAGCTCCTGCAGCTGCGTAGACAACTCCTGCATCTCGGGAGGAGCCAACCGATAGGGTGCCTTGGCTATCGGAGCCGCGCCAGGAACTAGGTCGATCCTGAACTCTACCTGACGCTACGGAGGTATTCCAGGAAGCTCCTCCGGGAACACATCAGCGTAGTCTCGCACCATTGGAACCTCGCTCACCGCCGCCTTACCCGCATCCCGGGTATCCATAACGTACGCGACATATCCTGTGCAACCCTGTTGAAGGTAGCGCCTAGCTCTCGCTGCTGAACATACTGTGGGTCCACGTTGTGGCCTCTCGCCGTGGATCACCAACTCTCCCCCACTTGGGGTCCTGATTTGCACTAACTGTTGTGCGCAATCTATCACCGCCCCGTCAGGGCTTAACCAATCCATGCCTATAATCACCTTGTTCCCCCGCAAAGGGATGGGAACCAAATCCACCAAATAGCGCTCCTCAAATAACCTTAGAACACAATCCCTGAATACCGCTGACGCTCGCACCGATCGATCTTCGGCAATCTCTACCTCTAAAGGGCAATCCAACATGCCCGAAGACTCAGTAAACCTCTTGCTAAGCGCAAGGGTAACAAACGATCGGGTGGCACCTGAGTCAAACAACACCTGAACAGGTATACCGTTCACATGGAACGATCCTAACGCATATACACAGAGCACAGATCAATATCATAACATCATAAAATAAGATAGAGGGAAAGAATCATACCTGTCACCACATCGGGTGCGGCGTGAGCCTCCTCAGTAGTCAGCTGAAACGCCCGACTCCTCACCACTGGAGCCTCTGCCTTGACCTGCCGGCCATCTGTAATCCGCAGGGTAGCTGGAGCTGGCGCCTTAACCGGCGCTGATGCTGTCAACTGGGGGCAATTGGCCTTCTTATGGCCCCTCTGGTTGCAGTGGAAACACAGCAACTCCGATGTCTGAATCACAGGTGCAGGGGCGGTACAATCCCTGCTGAAGTGCCCCATCTTGTCGCACTTGTAGCAGCCCGACGATCCCAACCTACATGCCCCCTCATGAGGCCTGCCGCATTTCTTGCAGCAGCTCCGTCCTGACTGGCCTTTCGGCCTACCATCTGGTCCCTTGGGCTTCTTCCCCAAAGCCCCTCCTGCCTGTCCCTCCTTTGTCTTCCTCTTCCGGATGTGCTCCAGATCTATCTCCCTCTCCCTTGCCCTGACAATTATAGATTCCATGGTAGAGCAAGCTGAAAAACTGACATGCTCCCGAATATCAGCTCGTAGCATGTGATGATAACAGGTCCTCCTCATATCCTCATCACCCGCATGCTGGGGCACCAACAACGCCTTCTCCCGGAACTTGGCGGTGATCTCCGCCACAGTCTCCGTCGTCTGTCTCATATCCAAGAACTCCCTGGCCAGCTGCTGAATCTCGACAGCCGGTGCAAACTCTGCCCTGAACCTGGTCGCGAAGTCCGACAAAGTCATAGCCTCGACAGCCGAGGCTCCCAACGAGTCAACCACGGACTCCCATCAATCCCTAGCTCGATCTCGTAAATACCCTACTGCAAACCTCACCTTCGACCCCTCAGGGCAGAAGCTAATCATCTGTGCAGACTCATTGTCTACAATCTATCGTCTGGCAGCTATGGGGTCCTTCGCCCCGTGAAAATCCGGCGCACCACTGCCCCGGAAGTCCTTGAAGGATAGTGTGCGAGATCCCTACTGGCCAGATGCCATGTCGCTCTTGAATGCCCTGAGGCGATCCTCCATCAACTCCAATATCCCTTCCTTGATTAACCGGAAGATAATGGGGGTCGACTCAAGGATGCCTCTGGTGATCTCTGACGCGATGAATTCTCATAGCCCGTCATCTACTAGCTCGGAACCTGATCCCGAACCCGATCCCTTTCCTAAACTGCTAACTACTGGCCTCGAGCGTAGTACCACCATTCTGAAATACATAAATAATAAATGTTAGCGATACAGATACCTCTGGAGGGATCACACCTACTACAAGTTCCCTGGTCTTATCTTGGCCTTCTTCGGTTCGGGTACGGATCCTTTGCTTTCAGTAGTACGGGCCCATACTACCTTCCACATCTATCCGTACCTTCTCCAAGGACTGCCTTAACTCTACCAGGTCCCTTTCACTACCGCTGATCACTGCTATACTCATCCTAGGCTTGCCCCAGGAAAATCTCTAACTCCACTCTACCCGGTCCTCAGCTGCTGAAAGTCTCCTTGTAATGCCAATTAGTTATTACCTGATTACCATCACATGTGGCGAGGCTCAGATAATCCTTCGAGTAACAGACTCGGCTCTACACGGTTAGACTCAGACAAGAGCTGCGCACTAGGGCCAAATCCAGCACTCTAAGATTATTCAACCCTGATCACATGTGACGTGTTGTATTCATCTATTGTCTAACTCCCATCACTCAGAGTCCGACGAAGCACAAAGCAAGCAGCATTCAGACAAAAGGGAACAATCTCAAGCAAATACGTCCTCATAGAGAAAAGCTGAACTAGCATACAATGCTAAACTCATACTATCAGGCATAACCCTAACAGGCTATCCTACTGCTGTCTACTCAATTCTAGCATGCAATTTTCATATACTTAAGCACATAAAATAGGCACATAAGGCATCACTCCTAGATCCTTAGTCCTATTCTAGCATGCTGTTCTACTGAAACTGATAAACATAACATAAGCTGGTATGGGCACTTTGGGGAATACTTACTTGAGCTCGGCCGGTCGCGCGCATCACACACTTCGTTCCTTCTTAAAACTCTTTACTTAACTTTTCATAAAATATTTTCTTCTTTAAAATCTTTTAATCCATCAATTTGAGTTCAGACACCCCCGAAGGCGCGTCCTAATCCCTCAAACCAGGGCTCTGATACCAACTTGTAACGTCCCAAAAATACGAGCCAAAAAATTCATTTTTAAAACATACACTTTGCAAAACATTAGAAATAGAACACTCACTGATCATATCATTTCATACAAGATGTTGCGTGTCTGGAATCCATTTTATAAAACATAATAATGTCATAGTACAAATCCCCAAGAAGATCTCATAGTGCGGAATACAAAGCGTGTGTGTGATGTGCTGCTACTGTGCCGGCTCCTTCCCCTTCGAAGAAGAGGTACCTGAAACCAAAACTGAAAACTGTAAGCACGAATCTTAGTGAGTTCCCCCCATCTTACCACATACCATACAATTACATACCATACATACTGCCAGGTAATTCTGGGGTGCCCGACCTACCTGGTACGACCATTCTGGGGTGCCGACCTACCCGTGTCAGGCCGTTCTAGGGTGCTGACTACCCATGTCAAGCCATTCTGGGGTGCTGACTACCCATCGGTCCTAACAACCGATCCCCGGGGACTACTTCACCCCTACTGCTACTATCACATATATCATAACATAACATATTATCAGACATATCTGGGGTGTCAGATCTACCCTTTGGTTCTAACGACCGAACGTGGGGACTGTTTCCCTAGTACTACCACTATCACATATAACATATCATGCCAGCATATAAACATATCATCATATACTGTCAGACATATCTGGGGTGTCTGACCTACCCTTCGGTCCTAACAACCGAACTCTACTACTATCACATATACAAATCATGCCAACATATAACATATTAGGTAGTAGCAAACCTAGATGATATCACAAAGACAATCATCTAACATACAACTCCTATTGGTGGGCCGACATTGTGGCCATAGACCCACCGCTACTGGAAGGTAACTCGTCTCATGGTAGCTGCTGATCTGCGTGGGAACTGACTGTCTTCTACTGCTGCTACCCCCAGAAGTCCTCCGGCTAAAATCCCCACAAAACACTCATTCAAATACTGCTAATCGACCTCAGGGTAAAATGACCATTTACCCCTAACCAAGCCAAGAGTCAAAGTCAAAGTCAACTTCCAGTTGACCCGACTCACCGAGTTGGCCTGCCAACTCGCTGAGTCCCTATCCCTTTGTTTGACCATAACCCCGTCTCTACTCGTCGAGTTAGGCAGTGACTCGACGAGTTTTCCTTCTAACCCAAGGTCCAATAGTCCTTCATCCTACTCGCCGACTTGTATGAACAACTCGTCGAGTTCATCTTCATCCGAAGAACATGCTATGCTGAGACTCGTCGAGTTGTATGAACAACTCGCCGAGTATGTTCTTGAGGCAAGAAGACTGCCTTGAACTCGCCGAGTCAGGGCATTGACTCACCGAGTTCCTTCATGGGTGAGTCTGGCTTCCGACTCACTGAGTCACACCCCATGACTCACTATTCCACTCCGCAAACACGAAAAGGGGGAAAACTCGGGGACTCGCAACTCGACTCGCCGAGTCCGATGAACGACTCGTCGAGTCTTTCACATGCGAATACTATATACTCGATTTTGCTTGAATCCAGCTCATGCCATACATAGATCTGGGTTTCTAGGGCTTGATTAACACGTAAAGTTTCCAACTTTACATGCACCAATGAAAGTTTTAGGGCTCAAAATGCACTAAAAGAGTAGATCTAGGGCTTTCATGCAATATGGCTCCATGAAGGCAGTAGATCAGAGCTCCTGGAGCTCAATCATGCTTAGATCTAAAGGTTAATCAACTTATTACAGATCCTAAATCATACCCAAGCTTGGAAATGGCTGAAGAAGGACTTTAATGGAGCTATAAGGGACTACAAGCATGGAAACAAAGGGAAACTGAGTTATACCTCAAGGGAATCACTTGAAATAACACCAATATGTCTGGCCTCCTTCTTCTCTTCTTGATCTACTCTTCTTTTCTCCCAAAATCTTCAAGAAAACACACCAAAACACTTCAATCTCACAAGGAACAAGGGTTGGACGATATAGGGAACTCTGAGGGTGAAGGGGGCGAGGTTGGGGCGCATAAGGTTGGTTTAAATAGGGTGCAAACCCTTGAAATTTAGGGTTTCATCAGATAGCGGGGACTCGCCGAGTCGCCAACTTAAACGTGTTCCATATCCCGTCTCTACTCGGCAAGTCGGGCCTACAACTCGCTGAGTCCAAGGCTAAAAATGCAAAACACTTAGATAAATTTCACATACCAGGAACCAGGTGCTACAATAACGTTTGGTGGACACAAAGTGGCAAATATCCGTCTTGAGCATGCTCAAGTATCGGGTCATCTTAGATTAATATGAAGCAATAAACTCAGGGCAGAATAGATCCTTCTTAGTAAACATCATGGTGATCTCTGTCACTGTCTCAGTCCCCTGTCTCAGATCCAAATACTCCTGATCCAACCTCTCATCTCCACCAACATAACATACCTCGAGGACAACATCTCAAAGAACTGGTCCACCAATCATTCGCTAACTTTTCTAAGGAGTGTATAAGCTAGTCACAAATCTCCATTAATCCTTCGCCCCGTATCCGAAGAAGGTTCAGGGCGTACTTGACCTTCTGGTCAGCAGGGCAAGAGCATGCGAAGAAACATCCCTCGACATCATACAAAAACCTCATCGCCTAAATTGGGTTCAGAACTCCATCGAACACCGCAGGCTTCGTATTGTTGAAGTTCCAGTACTGGAAAGGTCTTTCCCCTCGAACCCTTGTGGCAGCAACAACCGCAGTAACTGCAACAACAATATTCTCAGAAAGTGCATCATAAAGATCATCAAAGAGCTCAATCATAACAGTCTTGATAGACCCAAACGTCTCCGACATAGACATCCAAACAACAACAACTACCTCAGTGGTGATGGTCTCCCGAATATGATTATCAGTCAAACTTGGCCTATCATGGCCACTCGCCCCAGATCTTGATCCTCTCATCTCCACCACTCTGAAATTAAACCAAAACACATCAGAAAAACCACAATACACAATACTATAATCATGCGACGAGACTAACCCTTAGGGTTTGTGACTTCCTTGCTACATGTACGAGTCTCGTGCTTTCAGTAGTACGAGCCCATACTACCTGCCACACCTACCCGTATTTGTCTCAAGGGTCATCAAAACCACCAAACACAATTACAACAACAAGGATATGCATACTTATTATCCTTACTTTATTGATAATGGTTATTCCTATCTGTTCGGCTGCTCACACATATACTCATCCATGAAACTTCCACCAACCGTGCAACACTCGTGTATGCTAATCATAAATAACACTGGATCCTATAGAAATCTGAATACTTGATTCTACCCTAAGCCCAAACTAAACAAGGAACATGAATTAAGGCTAAACCAAACATTCTCAGGCTATAAAATCTTAGTTATGTACAACTATGATGCATACACTAAGAAACTACAATAATGATGTCAATTTCATACAAGAAGTAACCCTAGGCTATCCAACACCATATAGCAGGAAATTCAATCATGCAATTCCTGAAGATCCCTCGCCTATTGATAGCATGTTTTTCTATCATAACATCATATTACATACTAATGTGGTAAATTGGGGTATACTTTCTTGCTCCGAATGATCATACACATCATATCCTTCATTGGTTGCTTTTAAAGAGAATTTTTAAAATCATTTTAAAACTTTTGTATTTCTTTAGTTTGAGTCTGGATTCACATGAATGCTCATCCAATTCTCTCAAACCAGGGCTCTGCTACCAACTTGTAACATCCCCAAAATCATAAAAATTTAAAATTTTCAAAAACAACCCATTTTAGCCATAAAGTGATTACAAATCCATATTTTTTCAAAAGTGGTATCGAAAATGAGAGTTTTCCCAAGACCCAATATCATACAAACAGGAAGATGTGCATGATCACGCCTTCTCCTTGCCAGTGTCATCTGAAGTACCTAAAACAATAAACTGAAGCTATAAGCCAAAGCTTAGTGAGTTCCCCTAATGTACATACACACAAACATATAACAACATATATTGGGTCCGTAGCTAATAGACTAGATTACCCCTAAGTCCATAATATGAGTCTGGCTTGTCATTCTCTCCTACAACTCATTATCTGGCTTGCTCCCGAGCCCACAACATAAGTCTGGCTTGCCCTACAGGCCCACATATTATGTCTGGCTTGCTCCTGAGTTTGTTGGCTACTGCACAAAGCAATACTACCTCAACCCAACCATACTATATTGTCATATACATAAATAACATATATCCCATAGATAAACATATAACCATTCAGCAGACAATCATGCAGATCTACAGATCACTACCGCATACTACATCCTATATATAGGATACGGATCTAACAAATCACTACATCATAACAACATCCTCTATACCAGGATACATAACTAGTGGGCCACCATTGGTGCCTTCAACCCATGGGTACATTAAGGCGGAACTCTCCTCTCAGTCTAAAATGATCACTGAACAAGACGTAGCTCTGTCAGCTCAACTGGTCACCTATATACCAAATAGTGACCAATCTCAAATATAAATCAAAATACCCAAAATATCATAAGGTCGATGTTAGATTACATTTTATACATCTTTTAGGGTAGTTTTTATTAGAATTTAGGATCATATTTTGTACATTTGCAAGTAATTTATTTAAATAATGTTCACATCATCTATTTTATTAGAATTCCTTTACTGCTAGCATTTTTATGTCAATTTCAGATAGTTCGAGTGGAGCAGTGTTTTGGGAGCAGTTTGATGAAAATTTGGAGCCTAAATGGAGTTGGAAATAAAGGAGGATATTAAATATTTGTTGGAAGATGTTTTGGTTAAGAAGCATTCGATCGAATTGATCACACGAAGATAGAATCTGCAATCTGAAGCTAAAGGATGTTGTTGGCAGTGTTGACACCTTTCAATGTTTTGACCATATATCATGAACAGTAACTTCGATTGACGAGATTCAAAATGTTCTGAAAACTAGACACAATTTCTGACAACTTTTATGTTTGTGAAAAAGGAAACTTCTGCAATTACATGACCCAAAATACGGTTGCAGGTGTGATTACATATTTGTCCTGCGATCACATGTTTGCAATGAAGCTTCCCATGGTAGAAAGAAGTCATCTGGAAGTCTTATGAAGTAAAAAAGTCCAAACTTGTGATCGCATAGACCTGTACCTGCAATCCCGTGTTGTCGAAAATAGCACAGAACAACAGTGTACGTCATTAAATTGGCCCAATACATGTTTTTAAGAAAACTTGCGATCGCATAGGGCCTACATGAGATCGCATGTTACCAAAATATTATTCCGAAAGCTTCCACCTTGAGCATAAATACAACCCTCATAATAAGATGTGAGGTAGACACAATTCCAGATGACGAAAACAACTTCTGAAGGAGATTTTTGAATTCTTTCAATGACTTTTGGAGATCTGAAGAATGTGAATCATCTCACACATATAGTTTAGAAGGTTGATCAGTAAATGTTTATTTTATCAAGTTTTAGTTCGTTTTTAGCCATATCTGGCTAAATTTTAATTTTCAGTTCTGCATAGACTAGTACTTTGCATGTAATTAGTTTTCAAATCTGATTTTCGTTTTGTGTTTCTATAAGGATTTTTCAATTTTGAGCTTAATGAACATTTGATTTTTAATTCTTGTTAGCCTGATCACCTAGATAGGGTTTTATCATTCCAGTTAATTAGTTAATATAATCTGTAATTGTTCTTGTCAATTGGTAAAAAGTAACAAGTATCATATTGGTTCCGTTTTGGGATTTAACTATGATAATAACTGAAAAATCATATCTTTACGCTTCTGAGCTTGTGAGAAGTATTGGCTATTGTTGGGAATTGTATACATAACCTAATACAAATGTTCTGATTTAACTAAGAGCTTGTTTAATTTAAGAGTAAAAAGTTATGGTTATTTCAAAGAGCTTGTTTTGGTTAACTAATTTAGGTAAAAGAGATTATACTAGAGTTTGTTAGGTTTTCTCAGAACCAGCTTCGATATAGCGCATTCTAAATAACCAAATCCGAACAGAATGCATGATTTGGAAAGTCGCAGCAGAACTGGAATCATTTTTAATATTGATTTTCGTTTAATTTAATATCACTGCATTTTTTAGTTTTTAATTTAATTAAAAACCCCCTTTTAATAATTTATGTTTTGACTAGAATGTGCCTAATGCGAAAGGCATTAACCATTAGGCTATGTCCCTGAGGATTCGACCTTGTTTCCCTATGCTATATTTTTAGTGCAACCAACAATGATTTTTTTATTTGTTTAAATCGGGTGAGACAACCGGTCCTAACAGTCAACTTGGTCAAAGTGAAAAAGTCAAATGAGTCAACTCAGTTGAGTACGCTGGGCGTACTCAGTTGGTTCGTGGGGCATACTCGGACATTGGCCAAATGCGATGGTTTGACTACATACGCACAGCGTACCACTTGGTACGCCCAACATGTGTGCCTGGATCCTTTCTCGACTCATTAAGTGCTTAATACTTAAGACCTTACATCCAAATTATAGATCCATACCCCAAATGTTTTCCTTGACCATAAAGTTTCCAAATTTATGGTCTTGCATGGCCATTAAGTGCTAAATATAAAAAACTCTAACCTCTCAACCCATTAAGATATACAAGCTAATGCATGGAAGGTAAATAATGACCAAGACCATATTTTTATGCTTCTAAACACTTCAAAACATATGAAAGGACAACTTAACGGGATTAGAGTATCTCATACTCAAAATACCAAACTAATGGGACCAAAAGAGTATAAACTTCATGATTAAACTAGATCTAAGCATAGCTTCATCAAGTTCAGAGCTTTTTTACCTTCAAATAGTGTCTGAAGGTGATGTGATTCTACATCCAAGGTGCTCCACACTTCTAGGGTGATCTCCTATTCTTCCTTCCTCCTTCAAGATCACCAAAACACTCACACCAAGCTCAAAATGGCATCAAAGGGACTAGGGTTTGCTAGAGGGTCGAAATGGGACTGGAGGTTGATGAAGGGAAGAGGCTTGGTGGCCATCAATATGATTAAATAGGGTCCAAACCCTAAAAAGTAGGTTTTGGGATCCTGCCACGTACGCCCAGTGTATGTGCCATATGCCCAAAAATTACAAAAATGCCACCAAGGGCCATTTTGCAATATTTCTCATAAAAGGGCTAAAATGCAATAAACTTCATTCTTAAGGTTAAAATTTGGAATTACCTCAACATCAGGATGTTACATCAATAATATACAATACTGCAAATATTCCTTCATTCGTGGTTCCATAGTAAGACTATTGTATTAGAATAAAAATACGATTTTTAGTCCTGAATAAATAGAGTAACTATCCTAACGAAGACTTTGAAAGTGTTTTTTGGAGGTTATATGTTTACAAAGCTTTCACTTTGTTAAAGAATCAATATGACACATGATAAAAAAGTTAGCTCTTGAATCAAATACTAAATTAAAACTTGATTCGTAATATATAACTAACTTTTCGATACGAAACCCATAAATGATTCTATAGTTCGTAAGAAGATTCCTTAGGGAAGAAGGAGAACCTTAGCGTTCACCCTTATCCTTAATTGCTTGGGATTTTGCGGGCATAGAAAGTTAGGAACATGATAATCTTGTAAAACTGAATGAGACTCATGGGAAAATTTGAAGTTGGGTTTTGACACCTATCAGGCGGTGAGTTATTACCCGGTTGTTCATATTCTTGAAACACTCGTATCTTTTTTATACAAGCTCCATTTTCAACATTCGTTATGTCCAAATTTTCCTATTTTCATGCACTAGGTGATGAGCATATTGATACCACATAATAATTTCAAATACATATATGTCTTTCAATCATATGCATTAACCCCTTTCCTTATGTGTACTGAAAGTATTCATTTATTAGTGATTCATATCAATCTAAGACTTGATTTATATTTTGGATGTATTTCGAAATATAAAACCCTATAAAAAACCACCACTTTATTACACATTAGGTCTGTTACAATAGTGATTTGGTTAATACTGTTCGTTTAACAATGACCTAATTTCTATAATTTTCACATATCCTCTCTTCTTATCCTTTTTGGTGTTTTTTTGTGGTTTTGGTGTGATGTATTCTTGCAAGATTGATCTTTGAAGCTTTGCAACCGAATAAATCAGCCCTCATCTATCTTCTGGATCTTGGTATGTCTTAAATATTTAAGCTTTATTGGTTTTCATCTTTTGATTTATGAATATTAGAGTTTAACTGTTTTAATGGTTGTTTTGGTCCCTTATTGATGGTTTGATCTATGGTGTTTGGATAACTCCAAGATCAAGTGCAATAATGTGGTTCAGATCTATGGTTTAAGTGGAGTAGAGAGTGCATGCAAAATCTCTCTTGTTAGGACCCTATTTCATTTGATAAGTCAATTGATCATTGTCAGTGATTGCATCAGTGCCACTGATGGATACTAGGGGTTTCATCCCCTGATGACATCAAGAAGCTTCATGAAGATCTATAGAGTTCAAGTCCTGAAGAAAGAATATATGATATTTATGTGTCAAGGATCAATATGACATTGGGTTACCATAACAAAAGGCTCCTACTGAACAGTGGATTGCATTTTGATGGTTATCAATCATGTATTTTAGGATGGGATCTTAGGTATTTTGTTTTATATATATATATATATATATATATATATATATATATATATATATATATATATATTGATACCCCATTGTGTAAGGGGTTATCGATCAAGAGTGTGCATGTAATCAGAGTCTGTTCTCTAATTATCTCTTGATAGTTATGACTTTTAAATCAATAATATTTTGGTTTCACTGATTCTGCTTGTTACTGCTTATATTCATCTTATGCCTTGTTGAATTTGTTGTTTTGGGACCAACAACTGATATCATAGTAGTGTTTAGTCTTTCGAAATGATCCCCTCAATAAATTCAGCAAGTTCATCCTCTTTTCGATCTAGTTCTGTAACCAGTGTCCTACTTTTATGAAAATAATTTCTCAATGTGCTTGAGTAAAATCATGATGCTTATAGAAACCATGGATGTTTTTATGGTTGACACTCCAAAATATGGTTTCCATGTTCCTATGAGGACTATCGCTAAGACTGGAAAGGAACCAGTGACTATTCGTGATCTTGTTCATGAATGGAATAAAGAATTAAAGAAAAAGGTAAATCTTGACGTTCGTGTCAGAGTAGTAATATGTGGCACCCATCCCAATAATGTCTATCATCTGGTTGAAAACTTATTCTTTGCAAAAGAGATCATTACAACACTCGAAGTTACATATGAATGCACTAATGAAATAATAAATAACTTGAAGAACGCAATGATTTGTAACTTTCAAATAAATGATTTAAGAAAGTTTAATATCACAAACGCAAAGGACATGTTGGTCTATAAGTTCCTTGATTTTCTCGATCACAGTTAGGAACATCATGTAGATATCTTAAAAAACAATGAGAAGATGAAAACCATATATATGTTGTGACATCCTGAAATTTAGGTCTAAAACAATAGACAGTAAATTCACCACAAACTTCTTTGTAATTTGACCTATTGATCTTTAATGCATATTTTAAATACTATATGGTGCCATTAAAACTATTATAAGATACCATATGGTATCTTACTTCCAGATGTGAAAAATCTTAAATGATTCAAACAGCACAGACTGCAACCCTAGTTAATACGTCTAAAAAACTAAAAATTTGTATTAGCAGTAATGACTAAAGCAAACATTCTAGTCTCATAGCACATGTTCCTCTATTTCCAAAAATATATAGAACGTCCAAAACGGAGTTTGTATGCAAAAGATCTGACAATTATAAGAAAACAAAACTGTAAAACATTGATTTTCTTTAAACTACTAAAACCGAATCGATCCGTTGAGGCACTTGCACACATCAGATGGAAATTTCGAGATCATTTTTGGACTCAGACTATGGTCTAATATTTAATTCCATAATCGAAATATTTTTAGCAAAAATATTTTCAAAAGTCGAAAAACCAGACGTTTCGGGTCAATTAGACGCGATTTCTCAGAGTTCAACAACTCAAAAAATTAATCTGTTTGCGTTTTTGGAATCCTTGAACTCTACACTATAATACGACACTTTCAAAAAAAATTAGGTGTCGGGATTTTGGCACGCAAAACTAGAAGGGTTTTGAGACTTTTTGCTATATGTGACATCACTCTGGCCCACACTTGTATGCATGAATGATAAAAATCAACCACTTTGGCCTCTCTTCCTTCCTACCCACATCCAAGACGTCTTCCCCCTATCCTTGGTTTAGTGCACACTTAAACAATGGTACAAGGCATGATGTATGTAGTGTGTTTGACTTTCCTAAGAGGGATGGCTTGCATGGTGCGTGGGAGGCTCACTAGCACTATAAAAGGAGAGCTTGTCTCACCATTTTCATCACCACTCACCAGCTATCACTTCTTTCTCACTCTCCCATCTCTATTTTCCTTCTCTTTCTCGGTTTGGAACCCACTATAGAGAACCACCATAAACTATCATCCTCCTCCCTTGTTCCTCTCATTTCTGACGACCAACTACCACCACTATTTTGCCACTTATGCTTTTATTCTCTTTTGTCGTGCTACCATGAGCTAGCTAGAGTTCTTTTTTGTTTTATGGAGTTTATTTGATGTTCAAAACAGCCCCGGTGTAGAATCATTGCTAGTTCGTGTTTCTTGTGGTGCTTCTGGAAAAACAAACCATATTCTTATCTAAACCGAGTTCACTCTTCAAAATTTGAATGTTTACAACCCATTTTTAGTGTTTTTACATATCTTGGGGGGGGGGGGGGGGGGAGGGTAATACACATTCTCACATATTTCGTTTATGCAATAACACTCTTGAAAACATACTACAAAATGTTATCAATTTATGTGAAAAATTGTGGTCTGGTCAAGACCTGTTTTGCACATATTAAACAATATGGTTTGCAAAACTGCTTCGTATGCCAGTAGTTTAGATCTATACCTTTTCGAGGAATACTCGTACATGTTTTTAAGATCTATATACAATTTATTATGATTTTTCAAAACTACATATCATTGCAGTCCCTTTTCGGATCAGTCTGTAAATCTGGGAATTTTTACCTTAGTTAAGGTTCATATCAGGTTAGAGAAAAAATTAGGGACAAAGTAGACTCAAATTTTCAACCTTGAGAGTTTACGGATCCTAATTCTGACTCCTGGTGATTTTTCTATAAGTTTCCTAAAACAGAGACAAAATCGATATTCTATATTAATTTTCCTGTTTTGTCTTTCCAATACACACACACACACACACACACACACACACATATATATATATATATATATATATATATATATATATATATATATATATATATATATATATATGCGACATTGCCACCTTTGTAGTATTTCAAAGACCAAACTTACTTTATGATGTATATATATGTTATATATAAGTTATAAAGATTATAACTTATAACATATGCATGTACTTATGATCACTACTTTGATACGTATCTCTTTATAAAAGAGATTACATTACACTTTTATGTTCATACAAAACACACTTGACTTTTATAAATTTTATGCAATTCATTATGCCTAGTAACTTGTCCACATATAAGTTAGGGCTGAGAGCTGTTAACATACCTTAGTTAAGGGCTTTACAATGAAACATTATTCATTAGCCAAGTCTAAAAACTTAGCATACCCACACTACTTTAACCGTTAATCTTCAGAGCGAGATACGTATATATAGATGTTTACGAGGTTGACATCCCCACCTATGGTTGGTAGTTACAACCTCGACCGATGAATCGATGTGGGTGATAAGTATTTACAATCGTTACTACGACGTATAAGTCTTGTAGGGGGGCATTCTGATGGGTTTTGATACAAATTATAAGTTTAAATTTCATAAAAACCGCAACGGAAGTCTTTTATAAAAATAAAAAGTTTATTTTTGGTATATAACAAAACCAAACCATCAAAGATCCATTTATAGAGGTTAGAATGAAATAAAAACAACCAAAGAGTTTTTAGAATGATAACCTTTGAATCCTTTGAACCCACTTGGTTTTGGGGTGTTGATGAAGATATAAAAAAAATCTAGAGTACAATTTCTCTATGTGTATCCACAATAAAGAGTAAGGAACTTGGAATGATAGTGCCTTCTTATAATACTTTGTTCTTTAAGCCTCTAAGTGCTTAAGCAATTAAGCACTAAAGTAGGACACACATTAAGGCTCTAAACACCAACATCTAGCTTAAAAAGGAAGAGTGTTCTTGAGGCATAGAAAACTCACAGTTTTTTTAGAGGAAAGAGGAGTAGAAGAACACTTAGAAAAACTAGCCAAAAATCATGCATAAGGCTTTCGTTTATACTCCCATGCAATACATTCCTTTATATTAAAATAACATAAAGTAACTCTAGCTTTTAGAAGCATGTGAGACAAGGTATGGAGGTTGACAAGCAACGTCCATGCCATCATAAAAGTTTCGACCATACCTTATAGAATAAGAGGATTTGTTCAAATTTTATAAACTAAAAGTTTATTAAATATAAATGTTGTCTTTAGGTAAAAGACAAAAGAATCCAACTAGTCCAAAAGGTTGTGTGTGACTTATTAATTCATACCATATGAAATAATAACTAGTTATCCTCTCTTATAATTATTATTTTCACAAAACAATAATTCTTCCCCAATTAAATACAAGAATTGATATTATTGATTAATAACCATTTTAATAACTAATATACAAAATGTGCCAACTTAAAAAAGGTGTGACCCTATAGGATTATATTTTATTAGCAATGCAACTCAGTAATGATTATTGGGAATATTGATTTAACACACTCAATCACATAGCTTGGTTATAGGACTCACTATAAAAATTAACTAGAATCTCTCTATCTCTCTATCTCTTTCTCTCTCTCTCTCTCTCTCTCTCTCTGACTACAAAATCATGGATTTGGTTTCTCTCAAAACAGTTTTAAGTACGGATTTACTTATGTAAAGACATTATTTGGTTTTCAATGGTTATTCGAAGACTCTTTACAAACACAATTTTAAGTATGGATTTACTTATGCAAATGTATATTTTGGGTTTCAATGGTTATCCAAAGATTCATTACAAACATAATTTTAAGTATGGTTTTCAATGGTTATTTAAAGACTCTTTACAAACACAATTTTAGGTATGGATTTACTTATGCAAAGGTATATTTTGGGTTTCAATGGTTATCCAAAGATTCATTACAAACATAATTTTAAGTATGGTTTTACTTACAAAGAAAATACTTTTTAGACTTTGTACAAGTATCACTGTTGTTAGATGAAAATCTGTAACTCTCACCAACCTTGTGTTGACCCTCAAAACTACATGTATTCTTAGAGAATCAGTAATCAAGCAATTCAGACAATGGATTACTCATGGATTTTAGGCTATCTAATTTACTAGTTTTTGTTATGACTGCCTACATGTTTAAGGAAATTCATGTACTGTACTACTATTTGTAAGAACCATGTATCCAAACATCAAGATAGAATACAAACGTTGTTTTGTTTAATGTTGTACGTGTGCTATATATTCAGTTTACCTGTGATCCATGAACTAAGTCACACAACTTGACATGTTCTGCTGCCTCGGCCAGGGATATGACATATTCCTAGTCTATTTGGTAATCTAAGGAATCATCAGCAAAACAAGGCTCAGTTAAGGGAAAACATTAACGAGATTAAAGATATTACGATTGAAAAAACCATTACTCTCATGTCCAATGAATCTAAGGTAGTTGATGACATTAGTGATGATAAAGAGATCTCATCAGAGGAAGATGTTTAAGAAGACTATGAGTTTCAACAAATGGTTAAACGCATTGCCCATGCTTCCCTAAATTCCAAAGAGTACAAAGGCCTAAGGAGCTCAAGGAAGTTCAAACCTAGAAACGACAAGAATTTATCCTCTGATGGATGATTAAATGTGGAAGTGTTATACACTTTGCTAAAGACTACAAGTTCAAGTGAACTGACGACTAATGGTGCATGGGTATCAACCCATGTATAAAAGTAGGTCGGAAAGGAAAGAGACATGTTAGATAGCGCCAACAAATCTCGAATACATAAATAAGCCGATGTCTAACCTAACCAAGTTTGAACGTGCCGAACAACAATAAAGTATAAAGGAGATCTTCCGTTTTCCAATATCCCAGGGAACATGAAGGCAACATTATTTTATTGAAGGGTTCTACCCATGCACCTTTGGCCAAAAGCAATACATCGAAAAAAGAGCAACAAACCAGACTGAATCCAATCTATAAAAACATCAAGCATTCATGGAACATGTAGCATCACTTTTTCTTTCTCAAGAACCTCAGGCAATTTCTCTCGCAATCTCAATTGACATCTATCTTAGGCATCCTAGAGAAATACCAGGGTCCTACCCTTGGTATGGCTTTCTAACCTGGATCTTGTCTACTTTGTGCAAAATGACTTCCTAAGTACTCATTAGAAGAGGTCTCTAAAGGTCGGCTAGCAACATATTGAGGAAACCAGGTTGCAACAATTGAATCATCTGTCTATAAACACAATGCAAGATAAAGCACAAGCCATACATATCATGGAAAATTGAAGCCTCGGTACCATTAACTTAATCCCAAAATTCACCCCACTTACCATAATGAGACCAAGTACAACACCACCAATAAATATTTCGTCCCAACAAACATAAAAGATGCCACTACGAGTACACGTCCAAGAAGAAGGAGAACCACAACATCAGTCATCAGTAAAAAGGAAGAAAACAAGACAATCAAGCTTGATAATGATCGCGTCAGATAGTAGTTCCGCATGGGCAGATCAAACGCACCGATGAGACAACTTAAGAATACCTCGAGGAACAATGAGTTGATGATACATTTCCTACCCCTACTATTGCACCAAAATTTAACAACTACTACAACTTTAGAATAACAAAATGCACCACCATACATCCCGTTGCCGCCACTATTCCCATATACGCATTGTCAAGCATATTGACCCCATGGGGCGAATCAGATTACGCCACGCAAACCATCCTCGGAGATCAACGAATGCCGCAAGTTCCATGGATCACCTAAACAATAAACAACAACCCATTGAGAGACTCAACAAGGAACATTACCAACCGCCGCATCTTGAGATCAGATAAATCACCCCTCATTAGGAGTATACACGAGTATTTGTTACCAAAAAGAACAAATATATCAAAAAATTCATAATTCAATGGATCAAGCGACCTGGATGATCATAACGAAAACTACAAATGGAAAATGGATGTTTATTACCAAGAAGAGAAGTACCGGTGTATCTTCTTTCCCACCCCGTGTCAAGGATAATGAGATTATGTAACAAAAGCCTACAAGCATACACAATTTTAATCAGTTAAGGGAGGAGTTTATGGCTCATTCCATACAATAAAGGAGATACATGGAGGATTTCCAACCAATCTAGGATGCATGCAACGTAAGGATGAATCATTTATCGCTTTCGTACATTGTTTTTACAAAGCCAATCCTAATGTCCCAGAAAGAGAAGATAACGCGGTTATAACTGCATTCATATATGGCTTACGGCCAAGGGTTTTGTTCAAAAAGTTAGTAGTCAAACCGCCAAAATCAAGAAAATACATGATGGAAATAGTCCACCGTTACAAAAAGAAGCATCATTCGAGAAAATAATACTGACCAGGGGGAAAAACCTACACCCAAAGAAATAACCTAACACCTTACGTGCGAAGCTGAGTCCATGATAACAACAAATGTAACAACTTCTGCCCATCCCGTTTTATTTGTTTCGCGCACCACAATCGAAACCATCAAGTAGCATGAAGTAGTAGCAGAAATGACATAGTGGAAATCGATGAAAGTAAAAAATAATAATGGTGGAAAAGCAGGAGAAAAACTGGGAAACAATGATCATAGAAAATATTGCGAGTTCCACGAGTCCACCAAACATGACATAAGCGAATGCACCATGTTACACCGAGAATTGGAGAACAAGATGCAGTTCGGTCAGCTCACCGACCTCATAAAGGGACTACAGTCCAAAAATTTGGAAGCTATTACACCTATTGAGCCGAAAATAAAGAAACCAGGAAAAAAATGAAAATTTCATGTTCAGGCAGTCTGAGCAGTTTGAAGTTGATCACAAATGGGATGACTGTACAACGTGATATCCTGTTCAATATGTAGTCGATCCGCCAACTTGCTCTCAAAAATAGCTTTCTCCCCTTGTAAAAATACCATTTCACCCCTAATTTCATTCAGTTCCACTTCAAAAACCATCCCAACACCTGACGTAACCTTATTCAGCTCAACAACCTTTTCCAAGACTTTTACATACTGATCACAAAATACTTGAATATTACGCGACAACCCTCCTAACAGAGTAACAAATAGTTTCACAAGTTTTGATAGCTTCTTGAACTCATCACTAAATCACAATTCTTCCTATGTAGCTCTTGATTTTCCTCATCCCATGACAACACTTCTTGACCATGAACCCGATTATCTACAAGCTTCAACTTAAACGTGTCCCCAACATGCTCCTTGTTCTTTCTCCCCATGCTAAGCTTAGTAATTCTTAGGGGAAGTGAAATTCTAAAAAAAATGACATTTCAGCTTTAGGGATCGACAGAGATTGGTCTCCCTTATACTCCCATTGAGGAGCATAAACGGGTCCAGAAGGATGTGGATTGCCTATGTCCTGAGAAGGACTAGCCATATTTAGTTGCGCCATATAGGGAGCAGGTTTTGTAACACCCAACCTATCAGAAAAAGAACGAAACGCACCTGGATCTAGCAAAAAAGTTCTTTTCATGACCCTACTCCTGCTACTACCTTCCCTACCTGACAGTGCTGCAACAAAGGCGACCAATGCTACCAAACCCTGTCCCTTTTTCTAAGAATCAAATTCTTCTGAGTACCTTCGTCATCATCAACATCATCCTCATCATTCACGAAAATTGGCATAGTAGCAACATTGGAGGTCTATTTATTAACATCATTATTAAAGGAGTCATGAGCTCAAAGGGAAGACTCAGATTCCCCCTCATCTTCCTCATCTCCTACACTACTACCCTCATTATCATCATCATTGAAGCTACCATCATACAAGGGCAACTCAAGTCACCAACCCCAAATCCTAGGTAGAAACCATACACTCTACAAAATCCACCAATATACATGGAAACCGATTTCCACCTAACACAAGAATAAGAGCAGTAATGAAGACCATATATATATATATATATATATATATATATATATATATATATATATATATATATATATATGGTTAGGTTATTTTGTTTTCACAATCTATTGTGTGCATGTATGACTGATTCTGGACCAATCATTTTAGTTATTTTAAAAAAGTAATTAATACATATTACATGTTGAAGATATAATAGGTATTAATTACATCTTTAGCATTTAATATGTATTAATTACTTTCTTAAAATAACTAAAATGATTGGTCCAGAATCAATCATACAGGCACACAATAGATAGTGAAAACATTTGAACCTAACTATATATATATATATATATATATATATATATATATATATATATATATATATATATATATATATATATATATATATATATATATATATATATATATATATATAGAGAGAGAGAGAGAGAGAGAGGGAGAGATCAAATAAGTAGGAAAATTTTGGTAGAAAGGTAAGAAATTTTTTATATGCACATTTTTTTAGCAAAAAAATGGAATGAGTTATTAGGTGATTCAAAATTAAAATAATTCACAAGAAAAAATTCCGAAAAAAACACCTTTATGATTCATTTTTAGGTAAATCATGAAAAAAAACATCACTTTTATGACAATTTTAGTGAATATCAACAAAATCATCATAAAAATGAATCATTCGAAATGTTTTTTCGGGATTTTTTTTTGGTGAATCATGTTATTATTGATTCATTTGTTTTGTTCGCCAAAAAAATAAGTCGAAAAAAAATTTCTTACCTTCCTACCAAAAAAAAATTCTTACCGTATATATATATATATATATATATATATATATATATATATATATATATATATATATATATATATATATATATATATATGTTATTTTGTTTCTTACATTTATTGTGTGCTAGAATGCATCAATAGGAATTTAGTAAAAATAAATAATTATTTAATTAAATAAATATAGATATTAAATGATTTCCATAATTATATTTATATTAAATGATATCGATAATTATAATTATTTTTTTATGGAAACTAATTAAATCTGTCATTAATGTCAGCAATAACATTTTTTTAGAATGAATTCACATCTACGTTTTATATATGAGTTCGTATTTTGTTTTAGGACTTAGTCACTTAAAATGTAATAAAGTTGCATGGAATATGAAGAACGAGAGTGTATTCTACTAGAATACACTCTCATTCTGCTGGAATACACTATCATTCTTCTAGATATTAATTTATTCTAAAAGAATATTATTGTTGACATTAATGATGAATTTAATTAGTTTCCATAAAAAAGTTATAAGTATGGATAGAATTTAATATACATATAATTAATACTAAATTTCTATTGGTGTATTCTAGCATACAATAGATGTGAGATACATTTGAACCTCTCTCTCTCTCTCTCTCTCTCTCTATATATATATATATATATATATATATATATATATATATATATATATATATATATATATATATATATATATATATATATATATATATACTAGCCGTTACCCGCGCCAAGCGACGGGTCATAATAGTTTTTCCTGAATTTATTTTCTAGAGACATTTAGTTATTTTGCGCAAAAAGTATACAACATCAAAACAATTATCAATAAGAGTTATGTTAGTAAATACACAATCAGTAAGAAAAGAAAAACGAAGAGTTAGGATTGTTTACAAATGTATACGAATGCATGATTGATGAATTGTTTTCCAATTTGTAGTGTCATATGTTGATTAGTAGTATTGATGCAGTGGTATCCTTTTTCTTTATCGTAGAAGAGTCTACATACGCAAACACTACTCTATTCCTAAATTTACATCTTTCTACCACAACTCCCAACATCTTGTTGAGGAGAAATTATCCGTCAACTTATGATACCGTTAGACCAAAGACCCTTTAAGACGAAGGAGGGATTGCAGCTGGCTTGCGGTAGCTTATGGGGTTCAAGGAATAATGGCCTCAAACACTATCAGGCGGAATAATGACCTCAAACAAAATAATTAAAAGAATGGAAACATCTAACATATTCTATGTCATATATTGAATTTTATTTATTCGCAACTTACAAAAATAATTACTTTATTTCAAATGGATTTTATAGGAGCATAACCACAAACTTTATTTTCCTAGTTAATCACAAAAATGATCACTATGAATGTGTCGAAAAAATCTTATTTTCTAAATTTATTAGAAAATAAGCTTTCAGTTGAAATATAGGAACGCTCGAGGAAAATGGATTTATTTTTTGAGAATACGGTCATGTTTATTATAATTTTTACTATAATATGAGTGTTTAGTAAAGATCCTCCGTTGGAACAAAAAAATCAATTTTTCCACATTTAGTTAGATGATAAACAATTTCTAAACACATATCCAAACAATTTTTTGTTATATTTTTCGTTAAAAGGTAAAAATTCAAAAATTGTGAAGCAAAAAAGTTGAGTCAAATCTCAAAAAATATGGACCAAAAGACGTGTCAAAATGAACAATGATTATGTAATTATTTAAAAATCCGTAACGTTTGTTATTAATAATTTTGATTGTTATGAGAACTTTATGTGTGTTCAAACTTATAATGTTTCATTTATCACTAACTCGCTACATTTTTCTGTCCCATTTTAACATTTTTTGTTTTCACGTGGAAATTGTTTTATTAAATTTATGCTTTAGTTTTCTTTTAGAGACAATTTTCAAACACTCGACTAAATGGATTTTATTGTAAGGATTTGCAAACAAAATTTAATATTAATTTAAACTATAAGACCATTGACATGAATAAAACGTTAATAGTGTTTCGGTTGGTCAAAGAGTTTAGGGTTTACGGTTTATAGTTTAATGATATCATAGATGCCTTCAATCAAACGTTGAGAATCCAAGTTTTCCTGGAGACAAAAGATGTAGATCTAAAAATAAAATAGTGTGTTGTTCTAAAAAACATTTTCAATTATGTCACATAACAATGTAATACCAACAATTTTCCAAAAAGCATCCATGCCACCAAATCACCAAAAACTGTATAACTTATAACAAATACATATTAATTATCTAAATTAGTCATTATTAATTTTTAATAATATCATATACGTAGCCAAGACCATCCTTAGTACATATTAAAAGCTATTTAACCAAAAACATATCAAACACCCTTCATTTTTAATTTAGCACATATGGATCAAGTATTTAAGTAAATTTTGTACAACAGTTTGGTCTCCGATAGCCTCCTCATGAGCTTGATGTAAAAGGAGAAATTTGTCAAACTACCCGAGCCTTGGTAATAATCTAAACAACAAAAGGACGACATTAATATCAACTTTTATAAAATCATTTGATAAAACTTATAGAAAAAATGCATTCGCTAGCTTATCTGGAATGTGTTAAATATTTATTTTATAAGAAGCTCATAATGTTCGTGAATTATTCAAGTGGAAGAAAGCTAATTGTTGGTTTTATTGCACTATGTATATTGAAGAAATATAATGATTTTCCAATTCTTCACGACTAAATAGTAGCTTTGACTCTGGAATCTAAAGCAAAATTTTCTTGTGATGTAGCATTTCTTTTGTTGTTAATTGTTGAGATCAAAATAATTACTTTAAGGGCAAATACAAAACTAATAATGTTAATGATTCAACTTAAAGTTGCTTAAATGATTACATACTTAACTGTAAGAACGGGGACAATAGTCAAACATCAAGCTTCCTTCTACCAGCAAGGGCACTCAATTGATGCATGAGTGAAGCTGGTTTTGTTCGAGTTCTGCTTATTATATAATATGAACAAAATATGATATTAAATGGATATTTGGTTTGTAGAATGATTATGAAAAGAATAGAATCTGTCGAAATTGGAGTCCGAAGAAATGTTGAGTTCACATGTCTGGTTGGTTGCATATGAAACGAAATCAATAATAAGAGTTATATAAACATAAAGTTTTCACTTATGAATAAATTGTTTATTTTTATTCATTTTAATAAATATATAAAGGGTATTTTGGTCTTATCATTACAAAGGAATTGAATTGAATTCCTTGGCTTCCACCCATCCCTAAGAATGGTGAATTTTGTCCACCAAACATGGAATTTGAGAGAATTGGATTCCTTCCATTTGGAAATCAAACCAACCATGAAATGGAATCTGGAATTTCAATTTCATCGGCTTCCAACTGCAATAATAATAATAATAATAATAATAATAATAATAATAATATGTAGCTAATCAAACCTCATGCATGAATAACAACGATTGGTGTTGAACACTTTTAACCACATGCATATGCATCTTGATCACTAACCCATAAAACATAGGCCACCTGTTAATAACAATACAATTAAATTTTATATATTTACTTTGTATTATACTTAAAACATATTCTAAATCTTATAATTTAATGCATGAACTAATAAAACTCATGGACATCAGGCCAATGCATCTTACAATTTAATTCGGCCAACATTTAGCCATGTTGAGTAAGTGCCAACCTGCAAAATCATCCAATAGTGTTCAAGGGTAAAATGGTAAATTCTTATTTTGATCTACTACTTTATAAATCAAAGGGAAAGATAGAGAACAAACTCAGGGTCTAAATTTGATGACTTGAGGCTACCACTGCCAGCTAGTTGCCTATCCTATTGCAGAAAAACAATCATGATTCTTTCACCCCATCATTCAGATTCAAGAACACAAAGCTATATTCAAAGCATATTCTCTTAGAAAAATCATTTTTATGAATCTCAAAGACAAATAATTGAGAAATTGTATCAGAATACTGGACTGAAATCTAACAAGAAAACACATGTAATAAGCCATCGAATATTACAAGTGAGAAAGAAAGATAAATTGCCTTGGGGAAAAAAGACTACGATCTCAAGTCTAAAGATTACCTTGTTTGATATAGGTTGGAACCAATTAAACCCCAATTTACATCTCTTTCTTTTATTTTCAAGCAAATTCTTCAACTATGGGACCTGAAGATCAATTTCTACTTACAATACAATCAAGTTTTGATCTTTCTGCACTAAATAACAGAAATTTATTCTACAAAACTATGGAACGTGGGGATAAAAAATTTAAAAATAGAAAGATCAAGATGAATATCGTCTGATTATATTCTATTCCTCCCAAAACAAACCATTCCTTCAAAACTGATTTAGTAAACGAAATCAAATGTTGAAACAACCTACATCAAGATATGACATCGACCTTTAGTAAAGGTAGGTAATGACTGGTGTCAGTCATGTGTGTGAGAGAGAATGAGAAAACATTTGTAGGCAGAGAAGATGAAGCGTATGATTAGAACGATGAATTCGGGAAGGGGTTACAAGGAACGCGGTGATATGTTAGAAAAGTATGATTGAAGGAGACGTTCAGAATGTAGGATTTTGGTGACATATTTCCATATTTGGGCCTTGATTGATGGGCTTAACTAAGGAAACCACCTAAGGATTTAATTTTTCTGAAAGTATTTTCTTTGCATGTGATTATTGCACATGATGCTTTATAAGTGGTACCTCTTAATTTTCAAGAAATACTCAATATGCTTAATATAATAGATATATATAAGAAAAAGAACAACAACAAGAAAGAATGAAGGAGAATACCTAGTCCTAAAACATACAATGATGTCACTACACCCACGCACAACCAATGACTGATCATACCAAGTTGCCCCAACACCACTTCTAGGAATTTCTTCATTAGAAAATTTAAACGAGGTCCTTTATCTATATCTTGTGCCAGATTGGGATTTCTATCTAGTTTTTGGTCAATAATAGTGTCGGGAATATTAAATGTGTTGGGATAAGAGAAGCGAGATGAGTTCAACAAAAAGCATTCATTTTTCTTGTTCCTTATCGACTCCGGAACACATTCAATAAAACTTCTCCCCCTAGAGATGTAACGCCCGGGTTTTGGGGCTAAGCATTTTTAGACGATGTAATAGTCTTGGTCAACTATTGTAACTCTTTTTGATATAATAAAGATGAAATATTTTACTATTATGTGTATTTGTGTGATTATTATTTAATTATAAATGTATAATTAATAAAGAGTAAAAATAAGCGTCAAAATTAAAGTGTGAGATAAGCCCAATATTTTTACATAAAGTTGTAGTAGTCGAAACAAGGATTCCAGAGATATAAAGAACGCCGAAATCCGAGTTATACCGACGAAGTTATGACCCATCGAAGTTTCGTGATGAAACTGGCACGATACCGGGAAGCGTAAATAGTGAATTTATGATATATCAAATTGTAGCCTTAGCGATCTAATCGAAAGTCGTAGAAAACGTTAAACCGAGAGCATCCACAAAAAGAATGCCCAAATCTGACTTCGTATGAGGAAGTTATGATTTTTCAAAGTTTCGGCTTAGCAGTGTACAGCCCGAAGTTCGAATATTAGATCGAGTGGTTTGAGCCGCGACAATCTAAACGAGAATCGAAGATCTCGTTAATAGTAGCACAACAATAAAAAGATAGACGAAAACGGATGTCGTATGAAGATGTTATGAAATTTTAACGGACCAATCCTGTCCCGGTCTGTTAAAAATATATCTTTTAAAATAAATTCAAAATTAGCCGACGAAGTCTAAACGAAAGTTGTAGAGTACGTTCCCACCTTCGTGTGGATATAAAGAACGTCAAAAACGGAGATCGTATGCAAAAGTTATGAATTTTAGAAGTCGCAGTAGAAAATCACGAAATCTGATGCGAGATAGATGTTGTGGCTCGATCTGAGCCGTCCGATGAAGGCCAACCTCGCATCCGATGAACGCCACGTCGCTTCGCCCTACGCCCAACGTACCTTCGGGTCTTATCCATCCGGTGTGCGAGACAGCTGGATCCAAGGTGACGCTCTTATCCGAAGACTACGCCCAGCGTAGCCCTCGGTATGCCCAACGTAATCCGAGGAGCTGGGCCTGTAAATAAGTTGCGAAGGCAGCGAGCTTTCCACACCATCTCTCACTTCTCTCTCTAACTTCTTTCTCTCTCTAGGGTTCCAAACCCCTCCTAAACCCTAGGTAAACCCCCTAGCACCCGAAGGAAGCCTCGAGGCTCCCGAAGTCCCGAGGAAAAGGGGTCTTTCGGTTTCGGAAACGCTGCTCCGAGCAAAGTCCGATTTTCTTTAAAATCCGCTGTAAGTGAGCTACGACTATGCAATTTGTAATATAACTTTTAAATAATTATAGTAATGTTATTAGGTCCTTAAAATACTTATTTGGGCTATTATTATGAGTTATATTGAGTGTTATTTAACGCATATATAATAATAATACTAGCCAAACTATTAATTAGTCGCGGTTATCGTTAAAACTAAACGCTAGTGGTATTAATACTAGGTTTTGATCAAGGAAAAATTGTTTTGAGATAACGAAGTGATGTTCGAGTACCAAGTCACCACCTAATCAGGTGAGTGCATAGTTATTTTCATCTTACACATAGATATGAAGTATTTTATATAAATCACGTGCTATGTGTGCATATTATCTGAATACTTGCTGTCTATGTTGGAAGAATGATTTTATACACGTTTTTCATGATTTAAACTGTATATGTATTTTATATCTACAAAAATGTTGGGGTAAAACATGGGTAGATGTAATAAGACGATGTGTGATAAAATGATGAGAGGCCTCGATGTTGTTGGTGATCCAGTCATCTAGCGGAGTATAGATGACGACCACGAACTCTTCTAGATAGTCCAGTGTAACGCTAGCAGGCTCGCAACCTATAGGTGTTTGTGAACGATGTGTTCACCAGTGTACTCCATCCCCCTAATGGTTTCCTTTAGGACATTTATTGTTGAGGAACCCCCTTAGCAATAGTGTCTATCCCGATGATGATCCTTAGGCTAGGTCCCTTATGATAGGTGTTTAGGGACGTAAAGTGAGGATAACGGGAACGGGTAATCGGGTTATTGTTGGTTGATGAAATTAATAAACTTATTTATTGTGGGTTGAAAACCCTATGTGCTCACTAGGCTCCCAAGTCTGACTCACTCAGTTTAATGTATTTCAGGTAGTGGCGCTCGAGCATAGATGTGATGTTTTGGATGAGGGATTATGGATATAGGTTTGTAGATATGATAATGTAGTAAGGCTTATATTGTACTGTTTATGCTTTTGATCTGTATCAAACATGACATCCGAAGTCTTTTAATGAAATACATTTCCTTGGAAATGCTTTTGATAAATCTTTATCATATCTTGTTTTGGGACAAATTCCGCAACACTTTTATTTAAAATGTTACTCTGATTTTCAAACAAGCATAAACAAAATCGGTCTTTTCTGGTCGTGAAAATGGGGATGTCGCAAGAGTTAAAGTAGAACCAAGCAACACTACTACATATCTGAAAGAAGTATTGAAACAAAGCAACGGTGGGAAAGAAAATGTTAGCATGACATAAAAAACTCAAAGTAAACAAGTTTGTGCAGTGTAATGTTAGCATGACATAAAAAACTCAAAGTAAACAAGTTTGTGCAGTGTAACTTCCTGAGTGCTCATTAGAAGAGGTCTCTAAAGGCCGGCTAGAAACGCATCTGGGAAACCATGTAGAAGAAATGGAAAGAACAATTTGTATGAAGTGAAGGATAAATGATTACTTGCTGGTTTAAAAAAGAAAAATCTTGGACAAAAGGTGTTGTTGGTAGAAAAAGAGAAGTGAGAAGCACAAGATCTCTGTAATGATGAAAGAAAACATGATAAAGAACAATATGTGTTTGATGGCTAAAGTTAAAATAATCAGTAAGAGCAGCAGTTCAACTTCATTTGAAGCATATCTTGATCAAGCTACAAGGAAGTGTGGAGATCAGAATTGGGATCCTTCCTCTCTTTATCAGGTAGAAATTTTTTCTAGTTATTTAGATAATTAAAAATCTCTAATGTTTGAGTAACTCTGTCTTGATTTGAAGAAATACAATCATGAAAAGCTTGACCTTCAAAACAAAAACATGTTTTTAAGAGAAATTGAATAAAAAACCTTGATTTAGTTGATCTTCAAAATGAGCTCATGAATCAAAAAAAATTTAATCAAGTTTATTTCAAAGAAAAGAATGATATTGATTTACAATCTGAAAACATAAAGAAAATCATCAAGAATTAGACTATTTTTCATTCAAGATTCACACAAATTGTAAATTGGCAAATCTCTTCCCATGATCTTAAAATCACTGGAGAAAATTTTCAAGAAGCTATTGATTTTTCAGAACAAATCGAAGAGGAACCTAAATTTCTAACCACTAATGAACTAATTCAAGGATAGAAAAATTACTTTGTTATATCTATTAAGGATAGTGTTCCTAATCATATTAACAAACATTTTAAAACTGAAAACTTTGGTAAAACTATTTAGAGAACAAATTTATTCTATTGATCCATCAGTAAAAAGTATCTTTCAAGAAAATTCCAAGGCTGGTGGAGAAAAAGTTGTTCAATTTCTAATCGCAAACGGTGAAAAAAACTGTGTTAAACGTGATTTATGATAACCCAAATATTACTTTTTCTATGGACATTCATGAATCTTAGGATTTATCATGAGATACTAAGTCAGTTGTTTCCGATTCTTCATCTACTGACTCAATATCCACTATTAATCGTTATCAAAACCACTGTCGTCCTAAGGACAATGAAACTCCTTCTAGATCTAGTGTTTCTGAAATCAAACAATTTTGAAAAAAGAAATCTCAAAGAATTAAAGCTAAGTTTTCAAAACCAAAAAGAAAGGCAGGGGCTAGAAAATGTTATAATCATGGTAACATGAATCATGAAGCTCATAATTACCCTCATGAAAAAGGTCTAAGAGATGTGACAATATAATGCTCAGTTGTGGAAAATGGATCAAGAAAGGGAACTCTTTAAAATGTCTTCCTTTAGATTACTATAATATCTATCCTTCACCAAAATCTATCATAAATGAACTCATTTTCAAATGGGTTAAAAAGGGAAACTAATGATTTGTTATGGTGTTAGGGACATGATCATATTTGGCATCTTGAAAGTATTTGTTTGATAGATGCCATTTTATGCATCTTTTAGGGTGGTTTTTATTATCATTTAACATCATATTTTGTACATTTGCATGTAACTTGTTTAAATAATGTTCAGCTCATGTATTTTATCAGAATACTCGTACTACTAGCATTTTGTGTCAATTTGATAAAGTTCGAGTGGAGCGGTACTTTGGGAGCAGCTGGATGCATATTTGGAGCCCAAATGGAGTTGTAACTAAAGGATAATGTTGAGGAATGAATGAATGTTTTTTTGGTCAAGAAGCATTTGATCCAATTGATCATATGAAGATAGATTGCTATTATTTGAAGCCTAAAGGATGTTGATGGCAACTTTGACCGCCTGACAGTATTTTGACGATATCTCATAAACTGTAACTCTGATTGACGAGATTCAAAATGCTCTTAAAACTAAATAAAAATTCAGACAACTTTCATGTTTGTAAAAAAGGACAAAAATGTGATAGCATATGCCAAAAATGCAATCACATGAGTGATCACATTTTTTTTCTACGATCGCATTTTTGCCAAAAAGTTTCCCATGGTCAAAATAAGTCATCTGGTAGTCATCTGAAGAAAAAACCAAGATATGCAATTGCATTTTTCACTTCTGCAATTGAATTTTTGTCCCAAAGTCCCGAAAACGTTGAAAGTAGCATCCTACATCATTTAGGGGAAAATCTGGAAAGAATTGGAAAATATGCGATCGCATATGCGAAACCTGCGATCGCATTTTTCGGTTTCTTTCTCCCAAGATTCTGTCTTGCATATAAATATGGCCATCGTTATCATATTCGAGGGTAAGATGATTCCATACGACATAATACCCTTCTGAAGACGATTTCTGATACCTTTTAGAGATTTCTGAAGATCTGATGGCTGCGAAGCATCTCATTCATTTAGTTTAGAAGATTATTTAGTTAATGTTTCTTTTATCTAGTTTAGTTTTGTTTTTAGCCATTTATGGATAAATCCTATTTTTGAGTTCTACATAGACTAGTACTTTTCATGTGATTAGTTTTCAGATCTAGTTTTTGTTTTCTGTTTTTATCTAGATATTTTTAGTTTTGAGCTTAATGAATGTTTGATTTGTAACATCCCGACTCCCAGGTATAGATTTTAAAGTTTTATATTTATGTTTTTAGACCTAATCGATGAGTTGGATGCCCCAACTCGTTGTGTAGAGAGGATTAAAGTCGTGTGCATTTGAGAACCTACTCGACGAGTTGGAGGACCCCAACTCGACAAGTAGAGGTTGTGCATGGAAACCCTAATTTTTAGGGTTTGCACCCTATTTAAAGGACCTCGAGTCCTTCCTCCAGCCTCCTTAACACCTTTTGATGGCCATAACCAAACCCTAATTGATCTAATCCTATTCTTGAGTGTGTGAGATGCTAAAAGTGTGCGTTTAGTGCACTCCTTGAAAAAGCTTGAAGATTTAGAGGCTTGGAACGAGGAGAAGCTTGTGGATCCAATATATACATCGTTTTGGCATCCAGTTGAAGGTAAAAAGTCTTTACTTTGGCTTTCCACTTCTTAGATCTCTTCTTATGTTAGTATATGGGCATTTTGGTGCAAAATGTAGTCACTTCCAGATTTGGACTTGTCACAAGGGATGGTTTCAGATCTGGACTCCTCTAGGCCCTTATGGACATAAATCCTCAAGCTTTATGAAGCTTTGGCTCTCTTCTGTAACGGTTGGTTCCTGGTATGCCTTTAATTCATTTATTTATTTATTTTGGAAGGGTAACTCGACAAGTTGGTGGCCCTAACTCGTCGAGTAGAGGGCAGTTTATGCGAATGGTTTGAGCTATCTACTCGACGATTCAAGAGACCTCGACTCGGCGAGTAGATCAACCAGAATGAAATCCTAATTTTAGGTTTTTACACCCTATTTAAGCTCCTTAACCCCCACCACTGGGCCTCATTTCCAGCCTTCATGTCTCAAACCCTAATCCACGAAACCCTAGAGCTTTCTTTGAGAGTGTGAGCCATTTTGTGTGATCTTTGTGTGGTTTTGAAGCTTGTGGAAGAAGAAGAAGATACAGGGCTCAAGAGGGAAAGAGTAGATCCAGAAACTACACTCCTTTTGCTACATTTTCCGGTAATCAAGTTTCTATCTTGGCTATTAGTTCATTAAATCTATTTATGTCCTTTTTATGAGGGTTTTGGTCCAGGAATGATAGCTTTTGGAGAATGGTCGACCCAAGTGGGTATTCTTCCAGATCTAGGACCTAGAGGGGCTGATATGACATAAAGGTGCAAACTTTATGCCATTGGAGCCCCCATGCAAGCCATAGAGTGTCATATTATTCTTTTAGCCTCAAAAGGCTATGCATGTAGAGAAAGGAGGGAACTTTATGTGACCAAGTAGTGTTAGGGGTTTAGATCTGAGGTTGTAAACTCTAGTTTGGTGTATGGATGGATTACATACCAATTTCTAGGTCCCTAGGAATTAGGATTTTAGCTAAACCCTTTAAGAAGAGGTATTGATGGGTAAAGTTAGAAACTCTACCCTTAAAAGGACAATTCCAGGGTTATTGTGAAGCATGAAGTTTGGATCTGAAGTGTAGGGGCTTAATCCATTAATATAGCCCAAACAGTAGGGGAACTCAGCGAGTCCAAAAAAGGACTCGACGAGTTGACGTCGGGTTGTCCCGATTCTAGGCCAGGTAGAACTCGACGGGTGTGTAAAGGGACTCGATGAGTTGACTCGGTTGATCACGAGTCTAAGTAGTATAGGAACTCGTCGAGTTAGGAGGAAACTAAATCAGTTGAGTCGACTGGGAGTTGACCTTGACCTTGTCTTTGACCAGGATGTTGACTTTAACTAGGGGTAAATGGTAATTTTACCTTGATAAGGATTATCAGATTTTGATTAAGTGTTGTTGTGAAAATTGATAGTCGGGGAGTCGTTGGAGCAGCTTTCAGAGATTCCTCACACAATATTTCACAGCTAGCATACAGGGTGAGTTTCCTTCAGTACGAACGGGTCTACGGCATCAAGGTCGGCCCGTATTATGATATGATAGTAGCTGAGTGTGGGCGATCCCGTATCTCCCAGTTAGCAGAGTGTGGGTGCGGCCCATATCTCATAGCTTAGTTTGAGTATGGATATGTGACTAATTGATATATTTAGTTATACTTGTTGTCTGTGTGATACCTGTATGTATGTTTAGTAGATGAGTATGGGCAAGGCCCGTATCTCACAGCAGCTGAGTGTCGGTGGGGCCAAATCTAATAGTAGTAGAGTGCGGGCGAGGCTCCTATCTCATAGCCATCAAAGTGTGGGCGGGGCCCGTATCTCCCAGATAGCAGAGTGTGGGCGGGCCCGTATCTCTTAGTTGCATGATACATGTGTATGGTATGTGGTTGTTTAGGGAGGCTCACAAAGCTTCATGCTTACAAATTTTAGATTTGGTTGAAGGTACTTACGGTAGCAAAGGGAAGACCTCATGATGATTGTAGTGCACACACCATTTGTTTCGTTTGGGATGTTTTATATGATTTATGATTTTATATGATGTTCGATGACTATGGTTTTCTTAGTAATTTAAAACGAAATTTTCAGATCGTGATTTTTGGGATGTTACATCTTCCATGTCCAAAACCTTCTTCTAAGGCTAGTTTTGAGTGTTTTAGATTCTTGAAGCCTTGCATGCACGTAAAGTTAGCAACTTTACATGATAACTACACCCAGGGACCCTAGATCAAAAGTTTGGAGCTTTGGTTTCACTTAAAAGCATTTAAATGAGTAATGGACTGAAGGAACTTGACGAGTTGCATAGTCAACTCGACGAGTTGAATGAGGGTTTCCCGCTTTCTAGATTATGCATGAACTCGGCGAGTTAGAGAAGTAACTCGACGAGTTGGTTAGGGTTTTCAATGAGTAGACGAGTTGTCTGGAAAATCAACGACTCGACTGGGGTTTTCATGATTTCTTGAGTTCTAAAGGAACTCGATTAATTAGTAAGCTACACTTGATTAGTTGGGTCCACATGGACAGTTGACCTTGACCTTTGACTTTGACTTTGACCCTGGGTTGACTAGTTTGACTTCTAGGGGTATTTTAGTAATTTGGGAATTTATGGAAGTGGATCATTGGTGGATGTAGGTGTTGGTGTTTGGAGACGTGTTTCAGGAGTTTGATACTTAAGTTCCGATCGACATTATGAGGTGAGTTCCATGTCCAAAACCTTCTTCTAAGGCTAGTTTTGAGTGTTTTAGATTCTTTAAGCCTTGCATGCACGTAAAGTTAGCAACTTTACATGATAACTACACCCAGGGAGCCTAGATCAAAAGTTTGGAGCTTTGGTTTCACTTAAAAGCATTTAAATGAGTAATGGACTGAAGGAACTTGACGAATTGCATAGTCAACTCGACGAGTTGAATGAGGTTTCCCACTTTCTAGATTATGCATGAACTCGGCGAGTTAGAGAAGTAACTCGACGAGTTGGTTAGGGTTTTCAATGAGTAGACGAGTTGTCTGGAAACTCAACGACTCGACTGGGGTTTTCATGATTTCTTGAGTTCTAAAGGAACTCGATTAGTCAGTAAGCTACACTCGATTAGTTGGGTCCACATGGACAGTTGACCTTGACCTTTGACTTTGACTTTGACCCTGGGTTGACTAGTTTGACTTCTAGGGGTATTTTAGTAATTTGGGAATTTATGGAAGTGGATCATTGGTGGATGTAGGTGTTGGTGTTTGGAGACGTGTTTCAGGAGTTTGATACTTAAGTTCCGATCGACATTATGAGGTGAGTTCTTCTCACTATATCAACAGGGTCTAAGGCTCCAAGGTCGACCCTTTATGATTTGTATCCTGGTTATAGGATGATGCTATATTAGTGATCTGTTAGCTTGGTATCCTGGTTATAGGATGATACTACATTAGTGATTTGTTAGATCGGTATCCTGGTTATAGGATGATGCTATGAATAGTGATTTGTTAAGCTGATGGCCATGTGAGGCGGTCCAGTCAGGCTGATGGCTTATTATGCATGTTGTTTGTATGATATTGTTATTATTTGTATGGCGTTGGTATTTTGGGGGAACTCACTAAGATTTGGTCTTACATTTGTTGATTTTATTTCAGGTACTTCTGATAATCGCGGGAAAGCGAAGGCTTGATCGTGCACCTCCTTATATTTTTATGATTTGATTCTGGGATACTCTGACATGAAACTATTTTGAAAACAATTTTTTAATACTTATTTGTTTTCGAATTTTTTTAAAATTTTTTAAATTGTCATGAATTTTATGGGTGTTACAAGCTGAAATCAGAGCCTTGGTTTGAGTGAATTGGAGGAACACTCGTGTGTATCCAGTCTCAAACTAAGGACAAGATTTTTTAAATGATTTGTTTTCAAATGGTTTTTTGAATACTAAAGGAGGATTCAAGTGTAAAATTAGTCAGAGCCTGTAATAGACCCCAATATACCTTACGGATTATTTGATTTTGTGATATGTTAGAACAGCATGCTAGTGATAGGGATCCTCAGGAATCATATAATAGAATTGACTGATCTTTGATGCCTTATCTTATGTAGAGTACCTCATTGATTGTTGTATGACTCTTTCATGTGTGAACTAACTATTGAGTGAATAATCTAAGTCACATGCTACATGGGTTAAATGGTCTTAGGGTAAGGGATTTGGTTCTACTGCGCAGCTCTTGTCTGAGTCCAACCGTTGTAGGATTAGATCTTTTAGTCTAAGGTTGTTTAATCCGTGTGGAATGTGATTGTACACATGTAATAGATAACCAGCACCAATGGAGGTTTGTGTGGCAGGTGGTGGTTGGATGAGTTGTGCGGGGTTAGTCGGTCGGTTATGAGATATTTAGCCTTCCTCTAGGAAGTGAGGATTGAGCACTTTCCATGAATATGTATATTATTGGATCACTGTGATGATACTTGAGACAAATATGGGTAGGTGTGGAAGTTAGTATGGGCTCGTACTACTAAAAGCATAGGATCCATACGCATAGCAAGGAAGTCACAACCCCTAGCGCTTTGTTGGGAGTTGGTTCCCCGATTGTTATATGGGGTATCTGATATCTGCTGGTATGTTTTGAGTATGGTGGTTATGAGGCGATTCATGATTGGATCCAGATCAGAATCAGGACAGGGCAGTCAAGGTGCACTGGAAGTGCCCTAGACTATCAGCCAGATGAGGCCAGACGAGATGGACGTCGGGATTCGGGAGATCCTGTATGATGAGGTTGCTACGTTGTTCGGGGCTCATTTGTAGGAGATGTTTGGGTCTATCAAGACCGCCATGGTGGAGTACTTTGATGAGCGCTATGCAGCCATCATTGAGACAGCTGTCGCTGCAACATCCGCAGCCGTAGCCATTGCAGGCAGTGGGGTCAGTCGGGCTTTCTAGTATTGGGACTTCGATAACACGACGCCCTCGACTTTTGATGGGACTCAGGACCCTATCATAGCCATGAGGTGGCTATCTATTGTGGAGGGATGTTTCTTATCATGTCCATGTCCTGTAAAGCAGAAGTTCAGATGTGCCCTAAACCTGTGGTGGTTCGGGGAAAAGGACTGGTGGAGGTTCATGACAAGGTCGTATACTGATGAACAGAGAGTTGCGGGTACTTGGGAGTAGTTATGGGATATGCTCTGCACTCGCTACATTGCATGGTTTGAGCAAGAGTGGTTGGCTCAGGAGTTTTAGGACTTGAGATAGGATGCATAGTCGGTGACAGTGATCACCTGTATGTTCACTGAGAGGACGACGTTTTGCCCAGATTTTGCTTCCGAGCAGGCTCAGATGACATGTTATCTGAACATTCTCACGATTGACATCCGCCAGTTTGTTGCTACCCATCGTTACGATAGACCGCTGGAGTTACAGGAGGCCGCTAGGCAGCATGAGCTTGAGATCGAGTTACACTTGTGGGAGCAGAGGCAGGCCCCATTGCAGTTATAGCCTGCGCCAAAGCGGTCTAAGACCTCTAATTCTAGGTTTGGAGGCTAGCATGGTTGCACTTGTGGCAAGTGCGGGAAGGGTCATTCGGGAGTTTGTAGATCTGGTAGTGCATGCCGCAAATGCGGCAAGGAGGGGCACTTTGTGAGCGATTGCCGCCAGCCAGCCCCGGTTCAGGATATGAGGATCCGCTACCACTCCCATCAGGTTGGTTACGTGAAGACTTACTAACCTCGGCTCGCTGCCAAGCCGGTACAGGCTCTCTGACAACCCGAAAATTTCTAACTTGTAAAGTTAATCAATTCAATCAAAAGTCCGACTTGTATCTGTTACCTTTTAGCCTTGCTAAGGGTTATTCTATGAGTTTTTAAGCCTTGTACACTTAGGACTTGATACTATGAAGTGTGAGTAATGAATCTATGAATTTCAAATTAAACCAAGAACATTCATCAAGGGTGTTCATGGTCTAATCTAGGTTCACGGTCGTGAACCCATGTTTAGTCGTGAACTCCTCATCATATATATAGATTTCCTTCATTATATCCTCATTTCTTACATCTTTCAATCAAGAACACTCAAACTCTCAATTATCATCAAGGGAAACCTTCCTTTCTCTTTAAAAATGTAAGTGATACTCTCTTACTTACTAGTTGATCTTCTTATACAAGAGACACCCTTTGATAACATCCTTGAATTCTTCACTTTTCCTTCAAGATCTTCAAATCATCATCTTCTTCACCAAGAACACACACTTGTTCTTGGGCCGTGAACACCTTAAAAGGCTTCCAAAACGTAAGTAGCTCATTCATCTACTAGTTGTCCATTAGAAGCACTTGAATCCCCATGAAACAAACATCATTTGATATGATTCTTCAAGAGTTCACAGCCGTGAACCCTTCATAAGATTATGATATGGCCGTGAACTCTTCATAACATGGCCGTAAACCCTTTTTAAGGCAAAGGTTGGGCCGTAAACACTTCCTTGCATGGCCGTGAACACTTCCTTGTGTGGTTGTGAACTCCTTTTATTCAATCATATGTGATTGTAACACTTCATTGCAAGTGTTTCCTAGTACCTAAGGTTGTTCCCTTACATGGTTAGTTATTATATACACTAATTATATGCATATATTTGTCATTATATGCTTAATAGGATCCGTTTGAGCTCGAGACTTCACTTGGCATACTTAGCATCCTTTATCGCTCTTTCATTCGAATCACTCACTACAGGTGAGTTCATATCCCTATAATCTATCTTTTAAATGTTTTTAAATTCTTGTAAGGGGTGGGGGGGGGGGGGAATACAAGTATAACACAATGAAACTGTGTTAATCATTTACATGTGAAAACAAAATTCAAAAGGATTTCTTATACTCAAACTTGTTGAAAACTCTTTTAAATCTTTTATAAACTTCTTTTATATCAAATCATATTCATTTCGTATAAGTATGCTTTAACAGACTTAGGACTATTTCTAGATACATTGACTCCTGTTCCTTGTTTGGCTGTGGGCTCGGGGTAGGATCACTAGTCCGAATGTCGGTTAAATCATAGTTATACTTATTAAATACATATGTGAATATTAAACCCATTTTTAAGGATCATTCTTAACTTAGTTGCCTGGTGAATAATTGAGTCTTTTCTATACCTCAGTAACAGTCAAACAATCATACTAGTAAACTACAATAGGTATAGTTTAGAGGATTACTACTTACGACTTCTAGAATACTGAAACTTACATGAGTCAGTTCATACATGAACCAGTTCAAACATACTATAACTAGAACAAGAAGGAACATACTATAACTAGAACGAGAATGAACAAACTATAAACAAGAAGGAACATAATATAACTAGAATAGAAGGAACATACTATAACTAGAACAAAAGGAACATACTATAACAAGATCAAGATAACATTAATGTGATCCACTACTTCATGGCATAGAAATATACTTGTTGTGTCACGTTTTGTAACCAGAGTCTCCTAGAGGGAGAGCATGAGTTTGTGTATAGATCTATATGGTATTGACCATCCTATACCTTGTTGCTAGCTACAGTGGGACCTGCAGGTCTACGGGTGACAAAAGTCATACCATTTTGACGTCTTTTGATCGTCGTGTTTTATACTATTCAATCGATCATGGTTACAACCTTATCACATTTTACCTTAATATAGCTTATTGGTTTTAAGGTAGTTATTACATCTGTAGTTACTTTATACAATACTACTGTACACTTTCATTTTCCCATTTCATTCATATAGTGATATTCTCATATAAAAGGTAATGCAAACTATTTTCTAGTAAGGATTGTCATAAACTTGGGAAAACATACATTTTTAAAAAACAACAGACTTACAAAATAGTCGAGTCTTGGTAGAAGAGTACTTTCCATTTTAGTAGAAAATATAGGATTTTCTAGGAAGTACACAAACAATTACATCAAAACACTTACAAACATTTTCATCAAACTAATGCAAACATTTGACACAAAAATACTTATGAACTCACCAACTTAAATGTTGATCTACTCTTTCAAAATAACTTGTATTCTTAGGTCACAAGTAGACAAGTACAAATGACCAGGTTTTGAGATGACGGAGCATGTTCAAGAATCGTCTTTTATTTTGATTCATATTTTGGTGTCTTTCAAACTTTCAACAAAACACACTTGTATTAAAATTATATTATTAATGCAACGGATGATGTTGTTGCTTGTTTTACTATTGTGCATTTCTATGATATTATACATGACGTCCTCCTCCCCCAAACGTTTCCTCCGTTCTGGTTTGGGGGTGTGACAGATTGGTATCAGGGCTTTGTTTATAGTGATTTGAGTATATTAACCCATAAAAGATATACAACTATAAACGCAACGGGATTAAAACACTGTGACCAAGAGTTTATACTTTTAAAATAATAAAATATTTTACTAAAGTATACATACAAGCATTCATACAAGGATCAGTGTCATACTAGAACAGAGCAAAAGTATTGCGGTTGTTGGACAACACAAGTAGGCTTGGGGACATATAATCAGATCTGGGAGTGATATAGCCTGATCAACTATATCTTTCCGAGAAGTGATTAGCATGTACCTAGGAATGGTTGTGGTGTTGCAACATGTCTAAAAACTTACCACCCCTACTACAATCAAAACTTTAGAACACAACATAAACTTAAAAATACTATAGCAGTATTTTGTGATACTATAATTAATTATGTGAAAACTAAAAGTTGTTTACTAGTATGTCAATAGTTGCTGAGTGGATACGTTAAGGTTATATGTGACTAAGGTGTCATAGATTGAGAATATGTGATCTTTGGTTTACTTCCTGATCATTGTTTAGTTGTGGGCTTAGAGTTAGCGTCACTTATTCAAAGGTCTATTCTATCTTGGTTACATACGACTGTTATGCACTACGCAAATATGGAAGTAACTGGTAAGGATCATCCTATAATTATCTTAGGAAGTACGTCTATTATATGTTTCTTACATCCCTTTTCTCGATTAGATAACATGGTTGGATTTCAGTTTGTTAGGTCTTTGTTCTGTCAAAATCTTCTCAATTATGGTGTGATATAAGACCTAGTCCAAGGTCATTTTTCCCGAACTTGTTACATCTTTAAATACCAGTGATATTGACAAACATCTAATCTCATGGGAAAATCTTTATCCAAATGCTTTCATTCTTCCATTGTTAGATCTCCATTACAATCATACTCTCATCTATTTATTGGGCTATGGTGATTTAGTCCATGGATCACTCTCATTATTCTCACTATTGAATGCTTACAATTATCTTCATCTTTGTAAAATTTTAGTTGAAAGATGCCTCTATGTCGATGAACGAGACGTAATCCTCCGATAACTCCAACTCAACCACCAATATCTCCTCCACAATACGGTCCAACAGCTCTCCATGCTATAGTGGTTGCGGCTGTTATGGCAGCCCTAACTCAATTCAACAAGACTGGTACTAGCAGGAGTGGATCGGGTGTTAACTCCACTGAAGGTGATGCTCATGGGTGCTCTAGGGAGAGTTCGTACAAGGACTTCACCAACTACAAACCTAGGACCTTTAACGGGATTGGAGTAATCATTCCTTTGTCGCAATGGTTCAAAAAGACTTAGTCGATCTTTGAGATCTGCTCCTGTCCAGAAGGAAGTAAAGTAAAATTTTTTGCATGTACCTTCTCGGACAGAGCCCTCACATGGTGAAGGATCTTATGATTAAGGAGTATTGCCTGAGGGGCGAGGTTCAGAAACTTGAACAAGAACTCTAGAGCCTAACCATGAAGGGCTCCGACATAGTAGCCTACACCGCCAGGTTTAGTGATCTGGTGGCTCTATGTCCAAAAATGGTCCCTATTGAAGGAAAGAAGGTCGAGAGGTATATTTGGGGGCTGGTGCCTCCATTTCAGGGGAATGTCTTAGCTTCAAACGCCATTACCTTCGACAGTGCCAAGCGATTAGCACAGCGGCTCATCGATCATGGAGTCCGCACACCGACAACAACAACCCTTACCATCCCAGAACCATCCAAAGCCACCGACAACAAGCTGAAGTTTTGGGACAACAAGAAGAAGAACAACGTAGCGCAGAACTTGACTAAGAAGTAGGAGGCCATGGTTGTTCATGCCATGATAGCACCTACTTGCACCTCAGGATTCGAGAAGGACTAGGCAGGCTCTTTAGGGCGATTATCTTTTTCCTTAGACATAAAGTTAGACCCACTAGGTAAATAAAGGAGTTACCAAGGTAAGACACATATCGCAATATTACATGTACCTTTGCCTTACCCACGATGAAGCAGTATGCGGGAAGCTTGCCAAAGTGCAATAAGTGCAGCTTCCACCACAACGGCCCCTGCCGAGAAATGCAGTGTATAAACTGCAACAGGAAAGGGCACACTGCCCGTTTCTACAAAGCTCCACCTAGGCCAATCACCTAGGTCCCTGGTGCTGGAGCAGACCATGCCTGCTATGGGTGTGGTGAAGTGGGACACTTAAAAAGGAACTGCCCAAAGGCAGGAAATGCTGGTGGAGTGCGAAGAGTTTTAGCGATAGGCCACGAGGAAGCGGTGGCAGACCCTACAGTGGTCACTGGTACGTTTCTCCTCGATAACTCATATGCATGCATAATGTTTGATAATGGAGCGGAGAGGAATTTCATGAACCAAAAACTACGAGCACTGAATGAACCCTTCACCGTAGAAATGGCTAACGGAAAGATTGAGAGCATTAGTTGTATGTACATAAGATGTACTCTAACTCTAGATAGCCATTCATTTCCAATTGACCTCATGTCGGTCTCTATTAAAAGTTTCGATGTCATTATCGGCATGGATTGGTTGAGTCTGCATCGTCTTAATCTACAGTCTAGCGAAACCCTAGTTATCTATGGCAAAAAACCAGGCACGAACCTGCGTATCATCTCGAGTATACAAGATCAGAAGTACTTACGAAAGGAATGTCACGCATTCCTCGCTCATGTAGTTGATGTGATCCAAGAGGCGAAAGACATAAAGAACATCCCAGAAGTACGCGACTTTCCCGACATCTTTCCAGAAGAACTACCAGGATTACCTCCACAACGTCAAGTCGAGTTCAACATCGACTTAGTTCCAGGGTCTACCCTAGTAGCCGAATCGCCCTATCGTCTAGCACCAGCCGAGATGCAGGAACTGTCCGGTCAACTGAACGAACTGCTCAGCAAGGGTTTTATTAGACCAAGCTTCTCACCTTGGGGAGCACCGGTCTTGTTCGTGAAGAAGAAAGACGGATCGTTTCGTATATGCATCGACTACCGAGAACTAAACAAGCTTACTTTCAAGAACTAATACCCTTTACCTCACATAGACAACATGTTTGACCAACTACAAGGGGCGAACTACTTTTCCAAGATCGACCTGAGATCCGGGTATCACCAGTTACAAGTTTTAGAGGAAGATGTTCCCAAAACAACCCTCCTAACTCGTTATGGACACTACGAGTTTGTAGTGATGCCTTTCGGATTAACCAATGCGCTCGCAGTGTTCCTGGACTTATTGAACCGAGTGTTCCGTACTTACTTAGATCAGTTCGTTATTTTATTCATTAACGACAGACTTATTTACTCTCGTAGCAAGGAGGAGCATAGTCAACACCTACGTCAGATTCTAGAAATCTTACGAGCAGAGAAGCTGTATGCGAAGTTCTCTAAATGCGAATTTTGGATTCGAAGAGTCGAATTCTGGGGTTACGTAGTTAGCGAAGAGGGAATTCTTGTGGACCATTCCAAAATTAAGGCCATTGAGAACTGGTCAGCTCCGAAGACGCCTACAGAAATTCGTCAATTTCTAGGTCTCGCAGGCTACTATCACATGTTTTTTCAGAACTTCTCTAGGATCACGAAATCGCTTACTACATTGACCCAGAAAGGTGTGACCTTTGAATAGGAAGAGAAACAATAGAATGTGTTCCAAACGCTAAAGCGAGCCTTATGCAGCGCACCGATACTATCCCTCCCAGAAGGGATAGAAGACTTTCTGGTTCATTGTGATGCATCCAACCAAAGGCTTGGTTGTGTTCTTATGCAACGAGGAAAGTTCATCGTCTATGCCTCAACACAGCTGAAGACATACGAAGTCAAATGCACCACACATGATCTTGAGTTAGGAGCAGTGGTATTTGCTCTGAATATCTAGAGACACTACCTGTATGGTACGATAAGCACTATCTTTATAGAACACAAAAGCCTTCAACGTATATTCAACCAGAAGGAGATCAACATAAGACAACGACGGTGGGTCAGGCTACTTAATGACTACGAATGCGAAATTCGTTATCATCCCAGTAAATCCAACGTAGTAGCTGACGCCCTAAGTCGGAAAGAATACTTTGTTCGTAGATTCAAATTATTGACTATGACTATCCATTCACATCTATCCACACAAATTAAGGAGGATCAGCTAGAAGCCTTGAAGCCTGAAAATGTGGCGGGTGAATCCCTTAGAGGAATGGATAAAAACTTGGAAGTCAAGGGTGGTGGAGCCTTGTACCTCATGGATCGGATCTGGACACCGAAGCTTGGTGGTTTCAGAGACGTGGTCATGACCGAAGCACACAATACCCGATATTTCGTCCACCTAGGTTCAGATAAGATGTATCTGGATCTCAAAAAGTTATACTGGTGGCCTATCATGAAAGCAGAGATTGTTACCTTCGTGAGTAAGTGTCTTACTTGCGCCAAGGTTAAGGTCGAATACCAGAAGCCCTCGGGTTTGCTACAACAACCGGAGCTACCTGAGTGGAATTCGGAGTGGACTACAATCAACTTCATAATCAAGTTTCCCAAGACAACGGGTGGTCTCGATACCATATGGGTGATCGTAGACAGGTCAACCAAGTCCGCACACTTCCTGACTATCAAAGAAACCGACAAGAGGGAGAAACTGACAAGAACCTACATCAGGTAGATTGTACGACTGCATGGTGTTCCCATATCTATTATCTCTGATAGAGATAGTAGATTCACTTCAAGATTCTATCAGTCGCTACAAAGTTCCCTTGGAACTAGGCTGGATATGAGCACAACCAACCATTCACAAACTGACGGACAAAGTGAGAGGATATGAGCACAACCAACCATTCAAATAAGATGTGAGTAGATCTAGAGTTTACGAGAAAATTACTAGTCACAACATTCGAGTTTTAACTTACTTCCTTTGTGGTAATCTAAAATGTACAATATTTAACTTTTAGTTTGCCAAACGATTGGCAAACTCTTCAAACTTATTAATTACTAGCGGTGTTCAAACCTGCACCCACTCATCATTCTCTATTGGGTTTTCGATCCTAATCTTTGAGTTAAAACTTAATTCTCATTGCAGACTCATGCTCCTTCTTGGTTTACAGACTAAACCCATGATAAGGTCTTTACTTTTGCTATAACAGCAACTCGAGTGGTTTTATTCTAATGACATTTGTATTTATAACACACAAGACACATAACGATCCAAACTCTTGTATTAGAATCAGATCGAATAAATTGAGCTGATAGAATAGCGAAAACAAAAAGAGTTTGATCAACATGTTGATGCTTCAGAATAGAAAGAATAGCACCACATATCTCTAATTCATGCTTTCGGATATACAGGTCTTTTAGCTTTTGGCACCTCCTCCTTTTTAGTTGGAGTACTCTTTGATTGTTGAATGGAAATTTGACTCCCCGCCATTTGACTAGTAAGAATAGGGCGGAAACATTTCTTGTGGCCAGTAACACCACATAGCAAGTCACATCACTGGCTAATGATTGCTCAATTCTTTAATGAAGATTGTTATATTTCTATCGACTACCTTGACCATTTACTTCTTCAGTATTCCTACTAAAGTTTTATCACTATATAAGACATGGTTCTCTGAACCAATCAACTCTTTTCGTGGATTTATACTAATCGGACTCGATTCTTTATGACATTAATATTTGAACGATAATTATCTTCTTAGTCATTACGAAACGAAGGTAACGACACACATGAATAAAATGAAATCATTTACTAGCTTCTTTGTAACCTTGTGACTTTTCCTGATCCAAGTGTGAGTCCGGTGCTTCCAGTAGTATAGGCCTCTACTACTATTCACACCTACTCATACTCGTCCCAAGTATTGTCTTGCAGTTCCCAAGACACCATTCAAAAGTTTTCACAAAGCAACTTATCACACATTAATGTGTTTAAACAAATACATACAACAGTTTCTCCTAGACTCAACTAGAGTTTTCACGTTTCTATCAAACATATATTGGATTACCTATACTCGCCTTCGAGGATTCTTCTCATGCATATGCTCGCTTTAATATATCCTAATACTTTTCCATAGGTCGATAGAAATTTTACTTCCATTTCTTCATATAAATTCTTTCTCGAGTAGTGTCTACTCTACAAGACACACTATTCCAAAATTTACTCTAGCTGCATGGAGACAAACGATCTTCTACTACCTGCATCATCTTCTAACTCATGCAAACAATCATGCACATTTGTTCATTTCATTATTCTTCCTTGAAATCGTTATTCTTGTATCTGAGTAAGTCTAAGTCTACTTCATAGGAGTTTATCCTAAAAAGTCTGCATCATAGTTGCATCTCAGCAAGCTCTACTACCTTCAACTTGGTTCTCTGTCATTCCTGACTACAACATCTCTTCTCATACGATACTATGGGTGTATTTCTTCTTCAATTAAGCATTCTACCTTACTTAGACAAGTAAGTTGCGTAACCATTTACCACTAAATGACTCAATTCACCATCCCAATCTTGTATGTTAAAGTCAGCTTAACACACAATGGATCTTCTATAAGGATGGGATAGAAGTCAATCATCACTTAGTATTATTAAATACAATACTGACGGTACTAGCGGGAGTGGATCGGGTGTTAAATCCACTCACGGTGGTAGTCATGGGCACCTGAGGGAGTGTTCGTACAAGGACTTCAGCAACTGCAAACCCAGAATCTTTAACAGGACTAGAGGAATCATTGCTCTGTCGTAGTGGTTTGAGAAAACTGAGTCGATCTTTGAGATCTGGTCCTGTCAGGAAGGAGGCAAAGTAAAATTTGCTTCCTGCACCTTCTCGGACAGAGCCCTCACATGGTGGAATAGTCATGTCAAGTCACTTACTCTAATAGTGGCTAATGTGATGGGTTGGGAAGCACTGAAGAATCTCATGATAGAGGAGTACTGCCGGAGGGGCGAAGTTTAGAAACTTGAACAGGAAATTTTGAGCCTAACCATGAAGGGCTCCGACATAGTAGCCTGCACTACTAGGTTCAGTGATTTGGTGGCTCTATGTCCAGAAATGGTCCCTACTGAAGGGAAGAAGATCGATAGGTACATATGGGGGTTGGTACATCCATTTCAAGGGAATGTGCTAGCTTCAAACCTCACTACCTTCGACAGTGCCAAGCGATTGGCATAGCGGCTCATCGATCATGGAGTCTGCACACCAACAACAGCCCTTACTGTCCCAGAACCATCCAAAACACCCTATAACAAGCGGAAGTTTTGGGACAAGAAGAAGAGCAACATGGCATACAACTCTTCCAAGAAGCAGTAGATCGTGGCCGTCCATGCCGCAACAGCATCCGTTGCCACTGCGACGGCGAAATACTATGCTGGGAGCTTGCCAAAATGCAACAAGTGCAGCTTCCAACACAACGGCCCCTGTCAGAAGATGCAGTATACCAACTGCAACAGGAAAGGGCACACAACCCATTTCTGTAACGCTCCGGCAAGACCAATCATCCAGGTCCCTAGTGCTAGAGCAGGCCAGACCTGCTACGGTTATGGTGGTGTGGGACACTTCAAGAGGAACTGCCTGAAATCAAGGAACCCTGGTGGAGTAGGGGGAGTCTTGGCGATAGGCCATGAGGAAGCTGTGGCAGACCCTACAGTGGTCATTGGTACGATTCTCCTCGATAACTCTTATGCATGCATACTATTTGATAGTGGAGCGGAGAGGAGTTTTGTGAACCAAAAATTTTGCACACTTACTTAAACAAAAACCACGAGCACTTAAACAACTGTTCACCGTAGAGATGGCTGACGGAAAGACTGAAAGCACTAACTATATATACCTAGGATGTACCCTATCTCTAGATAGCGATTCATTTCCAATCAACCTCATGCCTGTCTCAATTAAAAGTTTCGACGTCATTATCAGCATGGATTGGTTGAGTCTTCATCGTGCTGAGATCATGTGCTTGAGAAGGTCGTTCATCTTAATCTACCGTCTAAAAAACCCTTGTTATCTATGGCGACAAACCAGGCACGAACCTTCGGATCATTTCAAGTATAAAAGCCCAGAAGTACTTGCGAAAGGAATATCACGCATTCCTTGCTCATGTGGTTGATGTGAGCCAAGAGGCGAAAGACATGAAGAACATCCCAGAGATATGTGACTTTCCCGACATCTTTCTCAAGGAACTTACAGGATTACCACCACAATGTCAAGTCGAGTTCCAAATCGACTTAGTTCCAGGAGCTATCCCAGTAGCCAAATCGCCTTATCGACTAGCACTAGCTAAGATGCAGGAGCTACCCGGTCAACTAAACGAACTGCTCAACAAGGGATTTATTAGACCCAACTTATCACCTTGGGGAGCACCGGTCTTGTTCATAAAGAAGAAAGACGGATCGTTCTGTATGTGCATCGACTACCGAGAACTAAACAAACTTACTATCACGAACTGATACCCTCTACAATGCATAGACGACTTCTTTGACCAACTACAAGGGGAAAATTACTTTTCGAAGATTGATCTTAGATCCAGGTGTAACCAGTTACGAGTTTTAGAAGAAGATGCTCCTAAAACAGCCTTCCGAACTCGTTATGGACACTACGAGTTTGTAGTAATATCATTCGGATTAACTAATGTGCCCATAGTGTTCATGGACATAATGAATCAGGGGTGTCGTCCTTACTTAGATCAGTTCGTTATTGTATTCATCGACGACATACTTATCTACTCCCGTAGAAAGGAGGAACATACTCAACATTTACGTCAGATCTTAGAAACACTACGAGCAACGAAGCTCAATGTGAAGTACTATAAATGCGAATTTTTGATCCAAAAATTCAAATTCTTCGGTCACATGGTTTGCAAAGAAGGAATTCACATGGATCCTTCCAAAATTAAGGCTATTGACGCCTACGGAAATTCATCAATTTCTAGGCCTCGCTGACTACTATCGCAGGTTTATTCAGAACTTCTCTAGGATCACGAAACCACTTACTACATTGACCCAGAAAGGTGCAACCTTTGACTGGGAAGAGGAACAAGAGAAGTTGTTCCAAACGCTGAAGCAAGCCTTATGCAACGCACCGATATTGTCCCTCCCAGAAGGGATAGAAGATTTTGTTGTTTACTGTGATGCATCCAATCAAGGGCTTGGCTGTGTTCTTATGCAACAAGGGAAGGTCATCGCCTATGCCTCAAGACAGCTTACGTAACACCGTAAAATTAAAAACAAATTTTCCTATTTTCAAAACACATACATTCACAATTTATTAATAAAATCTCATTGTATCATATCTCTGTTCCACAAAGCATTTCCCAAGATCGAAAAACATAAAAACTCCAGGTGTGTGTGTACGAATCCTTCCGACGCCTTCCCGCGCTCCTCACTAGTACCTGAAACACATAACACAAAACATTGTAAGCACGAAGCTTAGTGAGTTCCCCAAAATACCACTCTAACACATATTAGCCACATAAGGCTATAGCTCTGTTGACCCTCTGGTCAGTGTGACATTTACCCGTCTCTCCAAGTGCACTCTCCAAGTGCACTTAGGTGACTCTGCGAGTCTACGTGTGTCCACTATCCCTCTAGTCTCGCATGACACGTCGAGTCTTTCCCTTGCTCGATGGGTTACACCTGGCATGAATCGCGGGGCCACCCCAACTCAACTCGCCGAGTCCCATTATGAACTCGGCGAGTTCCGCCTTGAACTCCAGTCCTCTGATTCCCTCTGACTCACCGAGTCATTCCCCCAACTCGGCAAGTACTCACTGAGCGAACTTATGGGAAGCCCTAGCCCTACTCGTCGAGTCTGCTCTTGGTACTCGGCGAGTTCATGCCATGCTCGAGCTCAAATGACCTCCTGAGGTCAGATCTGTTCCTCTAACTCATAGATCTGGCCTCCTTAAGCAATATAAACATCTAAAATTTGGATCTTTATGCCCATGCAAAGACCCAATGGCTCTATTTGAAGAAATGGCCTCAATATGTCACCCTAAGCTCATATTACCCAATGTCACCCCATAAAGATCAAGGGGCTTAGGTCTCTGGACCTCTTTGGATCCAGATTCGAAGCCTCAACACGAGAAGGGACCAATTGCACCAACAATCACACTCTAAATGGGCTAGAAACCCTAACACTCAAGGATTAACACCCAAAACTGAAGAAGAATCGAATATATACCTCAATATGAAGTTATTAGGCTCTGAAATCCACAGAATAGCGCCTTTTTCAGCTTCCTCTTGCCTTGGTCACCTTCTTCTTGCAAAAACACTCAGCAATTCTAAGCGTCAACTCGCCGAGTCCCTCCCAAAATCTCCAAAAACAAATGAATAATTAATGTACCTGGAAATCCGGATGTTACAATTCTCCCCCACTAGAATCAGACTTCGCCCTTGAAGTCTCTTTCCACAAATAACTTTGGATACTGCTCGCGCATCTCCAGCTCCGGCTCCCAGGTCATCTCGGAACCCTTCCGATGTTGAAACTGGACCTAAACCAATAGCACCTCCTTGTTTCTCAAAGTGTTGATCCTTCTATCTTGAATCGCAATCGACGTCTCAACATAGTTCAACCTCGCATCCACCTGAATGTCCTCTAATGGAACTACTGTCGACTCATCAGCGATGTACTTCCTCAGCTGAGACACATGGAAGGTATTGTGAATCTGACTCAACTCCGCAGGTAGCTCCAAACGGTATGCTACCCTACCCACCCTGGTGGTCACCCTGAAAGGACCAATATACCGAGGCCCCAACTCGCCTCTCTTCCTAAATCAGATCACTCTTTTCCAAGGAGATAGCTTTAGGAGTACGAAGTCACCAACTTGGAACTCGAGCTCCGAGTGACGCCTGTCTGCGTAGCTCTTCTGAAGGCTCTGAGCCGTCAATAACCTCTACCGGACCTGCTGAATCTGCTCAGTCGTCTGAATTACTATCTCTGTACTGCTCATCACACGTTGACCGACCTAACCCCAGCAAATGGGAGTCTGACACCTCCTCCCATACAACAGCTCAAAGGGTAGCATACCAATGCTCGAATGATGGCTATTGTTATAGGAAAACTCAGCCAAAGGAAAAAATGTGTCCCAACTCCCTCCGAAATCTAGTACACATGCCCGAAGCATGTCCTCGAGCATCTGAATCGTCCGCTCGCTCTGCCCGTCGGTTTGTGGGTGGTATGCGTTGCTAAAATGCAGCCTCGTACCCAACTCCTCATGAAACTTCTTCCAGAACCTGGAAGTGAAACGCACATCTCGATCTAAGACAATCGAGATCGGCACTACATGTCGTGATACCACTTCTTTCACGTACAACTCTGCCAACCTCTCAGCGGAAGAGCTCTCACTGATGGCAAGGAAATGAGCGCTCTTCATCAACCTATCCACAATCACCCAAATTGCATCGACGCCCCTATCAGTCCTCGACAATTTGGTGATAAAACCCATGGTAATCTGTTCCCACTTCCACTCGGGAACCTCCAACGGCTACAACTTACCATGCGGTCTCTGGTGCTCGGCTTTAACCCTGCGACAGGTCAAACACCTCTCAACGAACCATGCAACACCCCTCTTCATACATAGCCACCAATACTCTTTCTTCAGGTCCAAATACATCTTAGTGGCCCCGGGATGGATCGAAAACTTCGATCTATGCGCCTCCTCCATCAAGATGGTACGCGTTCCGCCCACAAACGACACCCTTATCCGACCCTAAAAGGTCATAAACCCTCGGCTATCGGTGACAAATTTTGATACCTGCCCGATAACCCGCTCCCTCTTACGGTTCTCTGGTCTCACGGCCTCAGCCTGGGCCCCTCGAATGACGTCAATCACTGGGGTCATCATTGTTAGCCTCTCTAACGCCCGTAGATCAGGGCTAGTCAATTTAGAGGCGATAAGCGTCAAAAAAATGACTTTTTGATAAAAGATTATGTAGAATGAATAATCTTAACTAAGTTTTAGTATATGTTACAAGGATTCCGTACATATATAGAACGCCCAAATCTGACTTCGTATGAGGAAGTTATGATTTATTGAAGTTTTGACTAAACAATATGCAGCCCGAAATACTCGATTTGAGATCGAGCGGTTTTTAGTCAAATCAATCTAAACGAGAATCGAAGATCTTGTTGTTGGTATCGAAGCGATGAAAAGTTAGGCGAGAACGGACGACAAACGAAGACGTTATGAATTTATAATGAAGTTTTCTGTCTCGGCCTACTAAAAATAATTAATAAAAATAAAAGTCAAAATTAGCCGACAAAGTCTAAACGAAAGTTGTAGAGCGTAGTCTCACCTACGCATGGATATAAAGAACGTCGAAAACGGAGTTTGTATGAAGAAGATATTAATTTACGAAGTTTATTAAATAATTAATATTTAAATTTAATTATAAAACCCGGTATTATCCGAAGGGGGAGTCACCGGGCATATCCGAATTACGCCCCGCGTACAGTGAAGCATGATGACCTTCGCACTCGAGTTCTTCGGATGACGAACGCAATGACGATTTCGGACCAGTACGCCCCGCGTAACGCTGTACGCCCCGCGTACTCCGAGACTCCAGCCTCCTATAAATAGAATGTGAGGGCAGCCGACTCAATTGCTACCTTTCTCTCTTCTCTCTCCTGTTTTGCATCGTTTTGCATGCCAGAAGTACCCCGAAGCCCCGGTATCATTCCCGAGCCCCGAAGCAAGTCCCGAGGTCCTGAAGATCCCGAGAAGTAAGATTACCGAGCCGAAGCTCTGCCTGCAGGAAGTTCGATTTTTGTGGAGATCTTCCAGATCTGCTGAGGATTACTACTTCTGCAAGTCGTAGTGCTGTCCGATCATCTTCTGATCAAGTGAGTGTATACTACCTTTCATAAACACAATAATAATACAAGTATGGTTTGAGTGTATTAAGTATATTGTTGTTTATATGCGTGAGTGTGTAGTTACTTTCTTCTAACACATAAATATGAAGTATTTGCTATGAAATACGTGCTATGTGTTTATATGTTATTTGTCTGTTTGAGATGGGCGTGGAATTGATTTTTTATACAAGTGTTAAATGATTTAAACTGTGTAAGTATTTATATCTACGAAAATGTTGGGTAGAACTTGGGTAGAGGGGATAGTTGGTGACTATGGAGTTAGCGCCTATTGTATAAACCTTGGCGACGATGTGACTTTGTGCCTATTTGATGAACCTTGGCGACTATGGAGTTAGCGCTTGTTGAGTAAACCTTGGCGACTATGGAGTTAGCGCTTGTTGAGTAAACCTTGGCGACTATGTAGTTAGCGCTTGCTAAGTGAACCTTGGTGACTATGGAGTTAGCGTCTGATAACTATGGATTTAGTACTTGATAAATAACTTTGGCAGCAATGGAATTCGTGCCAATTCCTTACGAATAAATGAATGAAGGATAGTTGGTTCTTAGGGTAAAACCTTAAGAAGATAATGGGGATGGGTAATTGGGTTGATTGTTTGCTGATTAAATATAATAATTATATTATTGTGGGTTGAAAACCCTATATGCTCACCAGGCTCCCAAGCCTGACCCACTCGGTTTTCTTTTCATTACAGGTAATGGCACAAGGGTATAAGTTGGTGGACTTGACGAGAGATTTTGTATTATGGATCAGTAGTTAAATAACTATTGTAAGGTCTATTTTATATTGTTTATGCTTTTGGTCTATATCGAACATGACATCCCAAGGTTTTATTATTTAATGAAAATACATTCTTTTTGAGAAATGTTTGGATAAATGGTTATCATATTTTTGTTTTTGGGAACAAATTCCGCAACAGTTTTCTTGAAACGATTACTCTGATTTTAAAAACAAAGTATAAATAAATCGGTCTTTTCTGGCCGTGAAATTGGGGATGTCACAGTTGGTATCAGAGCATTAGTTTAAGCGAACTAGGAATATGGATTTATTTCTAGACTTAAACTTAGAATGCTAAGCAATGATTGTGAGTTAAGTGTGTCCATTATATTTTAGGTATTACACCTAAATTGACACAGGCACTAGTTTATTTTAGGAAAATTGCCTAAAATGTTATTATGTGCTAATTGTTATATGTTTCCCATATATGATGTTAATTGTTCGGATCTATGGTCTGTTGCCGACCGGATCTGGAAACCTTATGTGTTTAGGATTCTAAGCGTGCCTCTACGATATTAGAACTAGCATGTAAACGTTTCGGAGTGATAAGGATGATTTGAATATCTATCGTGAATAAGGATCTAATTTCACCTTATTCGGTGTATAGTTCAAAAATGGCGAGAACGAGGAGTGGAGTTGGAAATGCTGATGAAAACAGGAATCAAATACCTGTTGTAGCAGCAGCGCCTGAACCAATGACAATGGCCGGAGTTCAAGTGATGATCCAGGCAATGTTGAATAATCAGATGGAAGAAACCAGACGTCTGATTAAGCAGAATCGCGAAGAATTGTCAATTCCAGTTGAAGAGCCCGAAGTAAATGGAGGGCAGTCTGAAGGAGGAAACTACAGTGGGACCGTTGGTGAAGCCAACCCACCAATAGTTCGCCAAAACAACCAGGATGGAGGAAATGATGGACGTGGATGCAAGTACAAGGATTTCATGGCATCCAAACCACCATGTCTTTCTGGGAGCCCGACACCGGTGCAAGTCATGGACTGGATCTCCGAAATGGAGACAATGTTTGAAAGTTGCGAGTGTAGCAACAGACAGAAGACCGCTCTTGCAATCCCTCTGTTAAAATCTGGAGTACTGAGCTGGTGGAAGTTACTGGCTGGTTCGTTGCCCAAGGGGGAAGCTAGCAAGATGTCTTGGGAAGAGTTCGTGGTGCAACTGAAAATGCAATACTGCTCTGAGCAAGATCTTCTGGAAATCAACAATGAGTTCCAGAATCTGAAGAAAGGAAAATTGAGCGTCACTGAATATGCTACGAGCTTTACGGAGAAGATGAAGCTTATTCCATACCTAATTCCAACTGAACTTTCCAAGGTCAACAAGTTTGCCAATGGATTACCAGCGGACTTTGGTCCGATAGTCAAGCAAGCAACCACTCTGAAAGCCGCCATCTGGGCAACCAAGAATGTTGAGACCCAAATAAAAGAAAAGGGTCTGGAAAGAGCTGAAGTTGGAGAGAAAAGGAAGCGTGAAGGGTCTTCAATAATCAACAAAGAAAGCAAATTCTCGAAATCTGGGGGAAGAGATGAAGCTAAGTGGTGTGAGAAGTGTAAGAAGAAAAACTTCGGGAAATGTAGCGAGGAGATGACTTGCTACAAATGTGGGAAGACAGGGCACTACGCCAACAAGTGCGCACCCATTAAGAAGGTGTGCTATAAATGTAACGAAGAAGGGCATATTTCTAAAGACTGCCCAAAGAAAGACACACCTCCACAGCCAAGGGAATTCCACATGTTTCTCAACGAAGCAGAAAAGGATGGGAGGATTAAAAGATGAAGACTTCATATTAGCATATAAAGTCTGTATCAGGAAGCATAGCCTGTTAGAGGCATAGTATAGGGTGAACTTGAACTTTTGTGTAATATTTTCAAGAATTAATATAAACCCTGGTTTTGTTATCTATTGTGTTGAATGATTATATGATTTATGTATGGTGACTTGGTTAACTGCGAGACAATGCTTGGGACGAGTATGAGTAGGTGTGAATGGTAGTAGAGATCTATACTACTGGAAGCACATGACTCACGCTTGGATCAGGGAAAGTCACAAGGTTACCAAGAAGCTAATAATTGATTCCATTTTATTCAAGTATGTCATTACCATTGTTTCAGTAATGATTAGTAAGATGGTTGTTATTCCGACCCTAGTGGTCATATCAATTGAGTCCGACTACGATGAGAGGTCATCGGGACACGACCCATCGGTCTATTACAATAGATAAAGGAATGTATTTATCCCAAGAAAAAGAAGGAGTCCGCAATAAGGATTTATTTTGTAACTTGAAGGTTACGATTGAAAGTACAACGTAGTACGAAAAGTAGATGCAAGATTTGGGCATCGTCTGTAGTTAAGAGAGCCATAGATTTAAACACTCTTTCGAGGAAATATAGAACTAACGGTTATTACCTAGTATGAAGAAATAACGTGTGGAATCATTATATAAGCCCTATTTCGTTGATGATTCCGGGACGTAATCATCCTAAGGGGGAGATAATTGTAACGCCCGTAGATCAGGGCTAGTCAATTTAGAGACGATAAGCGTCAAAAAAATGACTTTTTGATAAAAGATTATTTAGAATGAATAATCTTAACTAAGTTTTAGTATATGTTACAAGGATTCCGTACATATATAGAATGCCCAAATCTGACTTCGTATTAGGAAGTTATGATTTATTGAAATTTCGACATAACAGTATGCAGCCTGAAATACTCGATTTGAGAACGAGCGGTTTTTAGTCAAATCAATCTAAATGAGAATCGAAGATCTTGTTGTTGGTATCGAAGCGATGAAAAGTTAGGCGAGAACGGACGTCAAACGAAGAAGTTATGAATTTATAACGAAGTTTTCTGTCCCGGCCTACTAAAAATAATTAATAAAAATAAAACTCAAAATTAGCCGACGAAGTCTAAACGAAAGTTGTAGAGCGTAGTCTCACGTACGTGTGGATATAAAGAACGTCGAAAACGGAGTTCGTATGAAGAAGATATGAATTTCCGAAGTTTATTAAATAATTAATATTTAAATTTAATTATAAAACCCGGTATTATCCGAAGGGGGAGTCACCGGGCATATCCGAAGTACGCCCAGCGTACTCCTGTACGCCCCGCGTACAGCGAAGCATGACGACCTTCGCACTCGAGTTCTTCGGATGACGAACGCAGTGACGATTTCGGACCAGTACGCCCCGCGTAACGCCGTACGCCCCGCGTACTCCGAGGCTCCAGCCTCCTATAAATAGAATGCGAGGGCAACCGACTCAATTGCTATCTTTCTCTCTTCTCTCTCCCGTTTTGCATCGTTTTCCGTGCCAGAAGTACCCCGAAGCCCCGGTATCATTCCCGAGCCCCGAAGCAAGTCCCGAGGTCCTGATGATCTCGAGAAGTAAGATTCCCGAGCCGAAGCTCTGCCCGCGGGAAGTTCGATTTTTGTGGAGATCTTCCAGATCTGCTGAGGATTACTACTTCTGCAAGTCGTAGTGCTGTTCGATCATCTTCTGATCAAGTGAGTGTATACTACCTTTCATAAACACGATAATAATACAAGTATGGTTTGAGTGTATTAAGTATATTGTTGTTTATATGCGTGAGTGTGTAGTTACTTTCTTCTAACACATAAATATGAAGTATTTGCTATGAAATACGTGTTATGTATTTATATATTATTTGTCTATTTGAGATGGGCGTGGAATTGATGTTTTATACAAGTGTTAAATGATTTAAACTGTGTAAGTATTTATATCTATGAAAATGTTGGGTAGAACTTGGGTAGATTGGATAGTTGGTGACTATGGAGTTAGCGCCTATTGTATAAACCTTGGCGACGATGTGACTTCGTGCCTATTTGATGAACCTTGGCGACTATGGAGTTAGCGCTTGTTGAGTAAACCTTGGCAACTATGGAGTTAGCGCTTGTTGAGTAAACCTTGGTGACTATGGAGTTAGCGCTTGTTAAGTGAACCTTGGTGACTATGGAGTTAGCGCCTGATAACTATGGATTTAGTACTTGATAAATAAACTTTGGCAGCAATGGAATTCGTGCCAATTCCTTACAAATAAATGAATGAAGGATAGTTGGTTCTTAGGGTAAAACCTTAAGAAGATAATGGGGATGGGTAATTGGGTTGATTGTTTGCTGATTAAATATAATAATTATATTATTGTGGGTTGAAAACCCTATATGCTCACCAGGCTCCCAAGCCTGACCCACTCAGTTTTCTTTTCATTATAGGTAATGGCACAAGGGTATAAGTTGGTGGACTTGACGAGAGATTTTGGATTATGGATCAGTAGTTAAATAACTATTGTAAGGTCTATTTTATATTGTTTATGCTTTTGGTTTGTATCGAACATGACATCCCAAGGTTTTATTATTTAATGAAAATATATTCTCTTTGAGAAATGTTTGGATAAATGGTTATCATATTTTTGTTTTTGGGAACAAATTCCGCAACAGTTTTCTTTAAACGATTACTCTGATTTTAAAAACAAAGCATAAATAAATCGGTCTTTTATGGCCGTGAAATTGGGGATGTCACAGCCTCATACAAAGATCTCGTATCAGGGTGCCTTCCGTCCTACGACTCAGGGCATCGGTTACAACGTTAGCCTTTCCTGGCTGGTACAGGATCTCATAATCGTAATCCTTCACCACATCCAACCATCTCCTCTGGCGCATGTTCAAGTTGAGCTAATCCATCAAATACTTCAGGCTCTTATGGTCCGTGTATATGGTACACCGAACCCCATACAGATAGTGACGCCAGATCTTGAGGGAGAACACCACTTTTCCTAACTCCAGATCATTGGTGGGATACCTCATCTCATGAGGCTTCAGCTGCCTCGATGCGAATGTTATCACATGCCCTCTCTGCATCAACACTGCTCCCAGTCCCGATATCGACGCGTCACAATACACCATAAAGTCCTCCATCCCCTCCGGTAGTGCTAACACCGGGGCTTCGCACAGTCTCTGGCGAAGTGTCTCGAAGGAGGCATGCTGCTCTGGGCCCCAAAAGAAAGCAACACCCTTCCGGGTCAACTTGGTGAGTGGCACAACGATCTTGGAGAAATCCTTGATAAATCTCCAGTAATAGCCTGTCAATACTAAGAAACTCCTGATCTCGGTGGGGGATATCGACACCTCCCAGCTCATCACTGCCTCAATCTTGGCTGGATCGACAAATATCCCATTCTGGTTAACGAGGTGCCCAAGGAATTGGACCTCTCGTAACCAGAAATCACACTTGGAGAATTTGGCGTAAAGCCTCTCCGATCTCAAAAATCCAAGGATCTCCCTCAAATGCTCCTCATGCTGCTCTCTGGATTTCGAATACAACAATATATCGTCGATGAACACGATCACCGAGCGGTCCAACATCGGCCTGCACACTCTGTTCATGAGATCCATGAACGCCGCCGGTGCATTGGTGAGCCCAAAAGGCATCACCACGAACTCGTAATTCCCGTAACGAGTCCTGAACGTTGTCTCATAGATATCCTCATCTCGCACCCTCATCTGATGATATCCAGACCTCAAGTCAATCTTGGAGAACCAAGATGCTCCTTGTAGCTGATCGAACAAATCGTCGGTCCTTGTAACACCGTAAAATTTAAAACAATTTTTCGCATTTTCAAAACACATTTACATTCACAATTTATTAATAAAATCTCATTTCATCATATCTCTGTTCCACTAAACATTTCCCAAGATCGAAAAACATAAAAACTCCAGGTGTGTGTGTACGAAACATGCTGGCGCCTTCTCGCACTCCTCACTAGTAACTGAAACACATAACACAAAACACTGTAAGCACGAATCTTAGTGAGTTCCCCAAAATACCACTCTAACAGATATTAGCCACTCAAGGCTATAGCTCTGCTGACCCTCTGGTCAGTGTGTCTCAGTGGGACCCTCCAGTCCCAACTCTCTGTGGGCTCTCTAGCCCTAACTCTATGGACCCACTGGTCCTATCTTTGGAAACTCTGAATCATGCATATCACATATAACAATAACACATAAATAGCATACAAATACACTGGCACATAACTCAACAGTACACTAGCACATAACTCTGTTACCACTCTAGGTAAGTATAGTGAGAAGACTCACCTCGGATGTCTCGGTAAATCTCCGACTCGGTAGAAATATGGTCTAGCGTCCACCTAATCACATAAAGTAATTACTCTCATATATATAACTCTCGAGACTAGACTCAACCCTCTCTGGGCATCCTCAGAAGGGTAGAAGACCATTTTACTCCTCTCTTGACATAAAGACCCCATTGTTGACCAAACCCTCAAAGTCAACAGTCAGACTTTGACCCGACTCGCCGAGTGCACTTAGGTGACTCGGCGAGTCTACGCGTGTCCACTATCCCTTTAGTCTCGCATGACACGTCGAGTCTTTCCCTTGCTCGACGGGTGTAAGTCACTAATTTGCCTGTGTATCAATCACATCCATTTGATGGTGCTGAATCCCGATCAAACGGATGATATCAGATCAAATAGAAGAGAAGGAGAAAAATATGATGATGAATCTTGTATTATTTGATGATTAGAATGTAGATCCAAATACAAGATTCACACACACTCATTTTTCTCTCTCTATGCCGTAAACTCTCTATTGTTCATCAGTCTCTACTCCTCACCCTAGCACCTATATATATACAAGGGAAACATGGGTCGGAGAACATGGGTTGTAAATGGGTTTATGGCCGTAAACGCTCACCGTAAACACCCTACCTGGCCGTAAACTAGACTGTAAGCTCATAAAATATTACATAAAAATATAATTGCCCAAAAAAGCAAAGTATAAACCATATTTTGACCCAACAATCTCCCCCTTGGTTTATAACTTTCTTTTCTTAATTGACCCAACAAGCTCCCCCTAAAAAGTAGCTGGCTTTTCTTGTCAATCTTCTTCGAGAGCTTGGCTTCAGCATTTATCTTCAATGAATTACTTCATCTTGAGCACTTGGGCAATTCATCAAGATTTGGAATTGAACGCACATTGGGTGAGGATGCTTGATGTACTTGTTGGAATAATGTCTAACACTGCAACTATGTTTAGGCAAGTATTTGACCCGATTGTGCATGGTCCTTTTGGATTGCCTTCACCATAGCAACTTGACAGGATGATTTATTATGAGAGAATAAATATTATTAATATATTATGAGAATAATATAAGGAATAATAATATTGTTATTTGATTAATATAAGTCATAAATTAATTAGAATTAATTTGGTGACTTAATGAGATTAATTAAATAAGAGGGTATAAACTGTCAATTGTTTGATAGTTACACTTTGGGCTGTAAATCCTTCATGGATAGGGTTGGACGATTTCTAGGGCTTAGGATAAGCCACAAATCATCCAATGGTTTATCTTGGAAAGGATTTGGATTGCTTTGAGTAAAAGTTATCCAATTAGGGTTTAAGGGTGAAACCCTAGGAGCCTTACAAGTATAAATAGACCCTTGGGGCAAGGGAAATCGACACCTCTGAAAAAGAAGAGAAATCCTGGCCGATTTCTTCCCTCTCCTCTCTCCTAAATCATCCTCTTGCTAGTTGGTGTTTGTAATCCATTAGAGGAGTGACATTTGTGACTCTAAAGCTCCAAGAACAAGAAGATCAAACAAGTGTTTCAAGGTAAGCTTCTAACTCTAATTTTGTATTGTTCTTATACTCTATTAGCTATTAGAAGTCTTGGATTCAATACATGTTTAATTAGAGAAACCTAGATCCAAGCATTAGGGTTTGTATGTGCACATAGGAATGTTCATATGGCCAAAACCCATCAGTGGTATCAGAGCCTAGATTGGTTTCTACTAAATTGATGCATGATTGTTTCTTTCTTGCTTGCAAAATTCAAATCTTGTGGTTCTGAGTCATGGACTCGGCAAGTCCTATGGTGGACTTGGGGAGTTGGCCTGACTCGGCGAGTCCGAGCGTCAGGAAGGGCTAAAATCAGGATTTTTTTATATTTATCTTATGGATACTTGCCTTTATCATATTAGATCAACCCTAATCCGATTTTTTCATATATATGACTATAATCTTGATCTAATTGAAGATATTTATCAATTAATAAAATATTTAATTTCCTTATGTGATAATTAATTAATTATTTTGATTAAATTGGTAAATTATTTTTCAAGAAATCATTAAATAAATCAAATATGGATAATTATGGAATTAATTATTAATTAAGATTATTTGTTATTTGATCATCTATGTTTTAAATGTTTAAAACTTGCCCTCAAGTTTTGAAATTTATGTTTTGTGATTAAAAGTTTAATTTAGACAATTTAAATTTCAAACCCTAGAATTTTAGAAGTTTAAAATCCAACCCTATACTAATATAATATTACAAGATTAATATATATATATATATATATATATATATATATATATATATATATATATATATATATATATATATAACTAAAATGCTAGTCTTACCGTTAGTAGGCCTCATTCACGAAGCCGGTCTATAAGGTGGGTATAAGGTTGCTGCCTATAAAATGGCGCTTAATGGGTGTACACTCACACCTACTGCTTGCTTGATCGGTGGAGGGTCCTTAGCCGAACGGGTAGGATAGGGCAACCCCATCCTCTCATTAAAAGTATAATATGAAATACCAAGTAACTACATGTTTTTTCAAAATTTCCCAATCTTAGTTACTTTAGGAAAAGTGAATTGATGCAATCCCATGAAATTACACTTTGCACCCTTGCTAAGAAGTTAGTGGAGTGTGTGTGGTTTACCAGCACACTAATTGGTTCTAAGCAAAGGTTGCAAAGGGTGATTCATTGTTTATCATAGTTCGATGGAGCGTGTGTGGTTTACCGACACATCGAATAGGTGATCGTTACAATGAAGGCACCATGTGAATTTGCATGGTAATTCACACCCGCTTTGTGATCCTCGGTATCCCAGTCACAAACAAGAGGGGCGTATCGAGATTTAAACATGTCATTGAAAAGTTTCAATGAATCTCATCTAAACCTAGGAATTCTCAATACATTTAGAACTTAAAGTTATGTTTTGTGGTGGAGAATTAGTGAATCGTCATTCACTTACCTTCAAATTGTTTGCATGTTAGATTACGGCATCCCTTTTCTAATATGTAAATATTGTTGTTGGATCCTAGCCCTAATTTTCTTATTGGGTGATAATTTGAGATTCATATTCTAATCTATCTTTTTCCTTTCTATTTGTAGATGTCAAACGCAAACAACGCTGCTGCTAGTTCATTCACATTGATGAGCCTTTGTCAAAAGGTCACTTTCGATGGGACGAACTTTAGCGAATGGATAAGATACATTCGCACTATTGCTTGCTATGAGGACAAGGAGTATGTCCTCGATGAGAAGCTCGAGAAAATCAACCCTGAAATCGCTACTCCGGCTGAAATGACCGTTTTTGAAACTCACGAGTGTGATGCAACGAAGGTACATTGCATCATGATAGCCACTATGAACTCTGAATTCCAAAAGTCCTATGAGGACATGTACCCGTATGAGATGCACCAAGACTTGTTGGAGAGATACCACCAAAACGCGAAACAAGAGCGTTATGAGATTTTCACTAACATGATTTCCGCTAAAATGGGTCATGGAGAGTCTCTTACCGTGCACCTGCAAAAGATGCAAAGGTATGTCAACCATCTTCGCAAGTTGAATGTTGACTTTGGGGAAGACTTGGCGATCGACATAGTGCTTCACTCTTTTCCTCCAAGTTACAATCAATTCAGGATGACCTACCACATGAAAAAAGAAGAGGTCACCCTAAGCAAGCTCCAAGGTCTCTTGAGGGTCGCTGAGAGCAACTTCAAGGACAAGTCTGTTGCACCAACTCCCAATCCACCCGCTGCTCCTGTTTTGGCTATTGGACAAGGAAGGGGAAAGAGGAGGAAGGCTTCATCTAAGAACCATCGCAAGGTTAAGCCTCGAGATGGTGCCTCTTCTAGTGGGACCAAAGTTGATCCTGCTAAACCCTGCCCTAACCCAAAGGAGGCAGAGTGCAACCACTGCCACAAGATAGGACATTGGAAGAGAAGCTGCCCAGAGTACCTGCAAGCCATCAAGGAAGGAAAGATCAAACCGTCTTTCGCAGGTATATACACAATTAAATGTAACGATTCATCTCATGATATTTCTTGGGTTCTTGATACCGGTTGTGGTTACCACATTTGTTCTAATGTGCAGAGACTAAGAAGAAATAGAGACGTGGAGCATGGAAGAATAAATCTAATCATGGGGAACAGAAGATCGTCGCCTGTAACCAAGATTGGAGTGTATTCTTTAGTGCTTAGGAATGGTTTATCTTTAGATTTGAACAATTGTTGCTATTCGCCAGAAATGGCTAGAAACATCATTTCATTTCATGGTTTGTTTAGACAAGGTTTTAGATTTTCTTTTAATAATGAGAATGGTTCTATTTTGGCTTATCTAAATGGTGTCTTTTATTTTGAAGCAATACCGTGTAATGGAATTTATGAAACTGTTATGATTGTTGATAACTTAGGAAATGATGTTTTATGCATGGATTCTTCCAATAGTGTGGATAGAGCATCCTTGTGGCATTTTCGTCTTGGACATGTCAACAAGAAGCGCATAGCCCAACTCCAAAAGGATGGAGTGTTGGAGTCATTCGACCTTAGGGAAAATGACACATGCGAATCTTGTTTACTTGGAAAGATGACTAAGTCACCCTTCACAAGTACGTGTGAAAGGGGTGAGGGTCTATTGGACCTAATACATACCGATGTATGTGGACCGTTTAGATCAACCACGAAGGATGGGAACCGCTTCTATGTGACTTTTACCGATGACTATAGTAGATATGGGTATATCTACTTAATCAAGCAAAAGTCAGAAACTTTTGAAAAGTTCAAAGAATTCAAGAATGAAGTGGAGAATCAATTGGGCAGGAAAATCAAGATGCTTCGATCCGATCGAGGAGGAGAGTACCTAAGTCTTGAATTCCACGACTATCTCAAGGAGTGTGGAATAGTTTCACAATTGACGCCACCTAGGACACCACAATTGAATGGTGTGGCAGAAAGGCGTAATCGAACCTTGTTAGACATGGTTCGCTCTATAATGAGTGGTGCTTCACTACCTATCTCTTTTTGGGGGTATGCTTTAGAGACTGCCGCCCATATCCTTAACCGAGTCCCTACTAAGACGGTTGCCAAAACACCTCACGAGATGTGGACAGGGAAAGCTCCCTCATTGGCACATATCAAGGTTTGGGGTTGTGAGGCTTTCGTAAGACGCGATACTCACAACAATCTCGAACCTCATAGTGAGCGATGTATTTTCATCGGCTACCCGCAGAAATCCTTTGGATATCTCTTCTATAGACCGAAGGACAATGTTGTCTTTGTTCCGAGGAGGGGAGTTTTCCGAGAGCGAGAACTCATAAGCCAAGGAGACAGTGGGAGGCAAATCGAGCTTGAAGAGATTCAAGAGTCGATAGATGAAGGAACCTCTACCGCTGGCACTCAACCCGAGGAGGAAACTCCGGTTGAACCGATTGACGAGTCCTTACCTCTTAAACGTTCCGAAAGAGTTAGAGTTCAACCCCAGTTTTATGGTTTTCATATTACTACCGAAGGAGACACGTATATTAGTGATGGTACACTAATAAACCTTGATGAACCTAATAGCTATAAGGAAGCCAAGGCAGGCCCGGAGTCTGCGAAATGGAAAGAGGCAATGGATAGCAAGATCCAATCCATGTATGATAACCAAGTTTGGAAACGTATACACATATAAAGCGCGATTGGTCGCGAAGGGCTTTATTCAAACTCCCGGAGTTGACTATGATGAGACCTTCTCACCAGTTGCGAAGATAAAATCTATTAGAGTGATGCTAGCAATTGCCGCATTTCATGATTATGAGATTTGGCAAATGGATGTCAAGACCGCTTTCCTTAATGGGAAGTTGGCTGAGGATGTTTACATGGCTCAGCTAGAGGGGTTTGTGGATCCGAAGCATCCGAATAGAGTGTGTAAGCTTGAGAAGTCCATTTATGGACTTAAGCAAGCGTCTCGCAGATGGAATCTTTGCTTCGATGAGAAAGTCAAAGAGTTTGGATTTGTACGAAGCGAAGATGAATCGTGTGTATATGTCAAAGCCAGTGGGAGCATTGTTAGCTTTCTCGTTTTGTATGTCGATGACATACTACTCATAGGAAACGACGTCCCAACTCTGCAGGAAGTTAAGTCCTGGCTCAGGAAGTGCTTCGCTATGAAGGACCTCGGAGAGGCTTCTTATATTTTGGGAATAAGGATAGTGAGAGAAAGAAGTAAGAGACTAATAGGACTTAGTCAGAACACTTACTTTGATAAGGTACTAAAACGTTTTAGTATGGAAAACTCGAAGAAGGGAGAATTGCCGATACAAAGTAATGCCAAGTTGAGTAAGAATCAAAGTTCGAGTACCGAAGCGGAAATAGCAGAAATGAGCCGAGTACCATACGCTTCCGCAATTGGCTCAATCATGTATGCTATGACTTGTACTCGCCCTGATGTAGCCTTTGCTTTGAGCATGGTTAGCAGATATCAAGGGAACCCTGGCAGAGCCCATTGGATTGCGATTAAGAATATCATTAAGTACCTTCGGAGGACGAAGGAATGGTTCTTAGTCCTTGGAGGGAGTGATGACTTGAAGGTGCGAGGGTATAGTGACGCCAGCTTTCAGACCGACAGGGACAACTATCGTTCACATTCGGGCTGGGTCTTTACCCTGAATGGAGGAGCAGTGACTTGGAAAAGTTCAAAGCAGGAAACCGTAGCTGATTCAACGTGCGGATCAGAGTACATTGCAGCGAGTGAAGCGTCGAAGGAGGCGATATGGTTGAAGAACTTCATCGGTGATCTTGCAGTTGTACCTGCCATAAAGGAGCCCATGGAAATTTTCTGTGATAATGAAGGAGCAGTTGCCTTGACCAAGGAACCAAGGGATCATGGTAGATCTCGATATATCGACAGAAAATATCACTTCATCAGACATCGTGTAGAAGAAGGACAACTCATAGTGAAGAGGATATCATCAGAAGATAACCCAGCAGATCTGCTTACGAAGGGACTGAGTAGGGTTAAGCACTTGCAGCATGCTAGGAGTATTGGGCTGAAGGATGATATTAGCATAGATTAGATAGTAGTAGAAACGTGTAATAGATAAATGTGATTAACATTTGATGATTAAATAAAAGAGTATTATTTATGAGTAATGTTACTGTCTTATGTTAATTGTTTAACTATTGTTTCATTTTGCATGTTTTGACTTCCAGAATAATTGAGTTTATTAAGAATAATCGAATTATTCAAATTGTCCACAATCGTTCATATGTTGGAAGTAGATATGAATGAAGATTGTCATGAATCGGTGTGTAGATTGTCTAAATGGTATTAGACATAGCAAAGGGTTGCTACAACATTCATGAGTGCTTATGAACTAGTTTTGAGCATTTGAAAAAACCTGCGCTTGCTGGAATTACCTTATGAAATATGATATAAAAGGGTGATCGCAAGACGATAATATCATATAGTCTTAAAAACTAGATATATGGTTTGTTATTTGTTAATTGGTTGTACATTGATAATGTGAAAACGCATCAGTAACTCGGTGTTATAAAACACATTGGTGTGTATAGTTGATTAATGAATAAGTAAATGCATATAAGTCGAAGTTTATCTGTTACTTTTATCCCAAGAGGGTAAAAGCGATATCTCGGCCGCTCGATGATTTGATTTGACTTATGTGCCGGGCCCGGTCAGAACTGAATTGATGTGTTCGATTAAGTTCTATGTCAAATGAATCGGAGATCGAGAAACCAAATGCTAGACAAATTATTCCATAGAATTGTCAGCATGATATCTAACAGAGGACTGTACGATCCCTTATCTAAAGGACAAGATTGATTAGATCAGAGTTTGACAGCGTCTTTGAGAGCTATGATTGCAAATCGAATTGTACTTGTGCATATAGTTACTAGACTTATCCAAGTGGGAGACTGTTGGAATAGTGTCTAAGGCTGCAACTATGTTAGGCAAGTATTTGACCCGATTGTGCATGGTCCTTTTGGGTTGCCTTCACCATAGCAACTTGACAGGATGATTTATTATGAGACAATAAATATTATTAATATATTATGAGAATAATATAAGGAATAATAATATTGTTATTTGTTTAATATAAGTCATAAATTAATTAGAATTAATTTGGTGACTTCAAGAGATTAATTAAATAAGAAGGTATAAACTGTCAATTGTTTGATAGTTACACTTTGGGCTGTAAATCCTTCATGGATAGGGTTGGACGATTTCTAGGGCTTAGGATAAGCCACAAATTGTCCAAGGGCTTATCTTGGAAAGGATTTGGATTGCTTTGAGTTAAAGTTATCCAATTAGGGTTTAAGGGTGAAATCCTAGGAGCCTTACAAGTATAAATAGACCCTTGGGGCAAGGGAAATCGACACCTCTGAAAAAGAAGAGAAACCCTGGCCGATTTCTTCCCACTCCTCTCTCCTAAATCATCCTCTTGCTAGTTGGTGTTTGTAAGCCATTAGAGGAGTGACATTTGTGACACTAAAGCTCCAAGAACTAGAAGATCAAACAAGTGTTTCAAGGTAAGCTTCTAACTCTGATTTTATATTGTTCTTATACTTTATTAGCTATTAGAAGTCTTGGATTCAATGCATGTTTAATTAGAGAAATCTAAATCCAAGCATTAGGGTTTGTATGTGCACATAGGAATGTTCATATGGCCAAAACCCATCAGAAATGATTCTTGAAAGATGACGCTCTCAGCTTGAGAATCTTCAGAGAGAACATCAGAGAGAACAAATCTTCTGGATCACTTTAGCAGGTACAACGATAGCAACAGACTGATTGAGGAGGCTTTAATGCAATCTGTCACATAATCTTTAATTTCTGCTTCGCCTTGCTTCTGCGGTTGAAGGATTGAATGTTGGAAGAATAATCTTCATTTCTTGCTCCTTCGAATGAGAATTCTTCGATGCTCGCGGATGAAGCCTTGGCTTAGAAATCTTCAACACAAACTCCATGAGTCTTAGCTATACCTGAAATCACTTTTCAAGACAAAACAAAACTAAAAAGAAAACTTAAAACAGAAACAAAACAGAAATAACAGTATTTTTGGATTTTTAATTTTCAGAAAATTTTCTTTGATTTTTGAATTTTTCTGATTTTTTTTATTTTTTTTATTACTTTTTTAAATTCTCCCCCTAATATTTAAATTAGAAGAAACTATGAACAAATTTAACAAAATCAAAAATAATAGCTAACTTTAAGAGTGATTTGGGATCAAAGTTGTTGGACAGTCTTATTCCACTTGTCGGTACCCTTATCTTCACATCTTCGTCTGATCGATCGCCAGTATTGTGGTCCACTTAAACACGAAAAATTTATGACAATATTTTGGACAATTTACCAATGACATGATACACATACATATAGATGATTATAATTTTATTATCATGATTGGCCCTAATTCTTAAATAAAATTTTCTTATGACCATTTAACTGACTACGACCAGGGATATTGTTGTCCACCTAAATTGAGCAACGAGATCTACAGACAAACTGTATGTGTTCAATTTTAATTTTAATAGAACGTGTTTCCCGCTTCCTGATATGCCCCAGCCATCAAGGACTTGAAGAGTACTCCTTACGTCGGGTGAGCAGACAATCATTAGGAGAGATGATAGATTAAGATTGTTATTACTTATAGTTTTAGAGGGATTGAGAAGTAGAAGGTTGCATATGCTGTGTTCCAGGTCGGATTGGTAGTCACGCAAAGGAGACAGCATATGGCTAACTAGATAAGAAGAATTTCATAGATATAATATGCAGAGAAATAGAGTTGCATATGTTACAGTCCAAGTCGGATCTCCCGATCACGCAGAGGAGGCAACATATGACTAACAGACAGAAAGAAAGAAAACAATTTTCTATAGACCTAATTTATCGGAATTTACCAGTCGCCCCATCTAACTAGAATTAAGGACATAATCCACACATCGAGGAAAAGTGAATCCACAGCTCTAGATACGGGTTATTTAATGTGACCGGTAGATTCTCATGTATATCTCCCTACTCAACCTATCCGAGCGTTGTATTGTCAGGCTAAACGGATCTAACTAGGTCAATGTTTGTCAAGTCCTTGAATTTCTTAAGTTTTAACTCCTCCTAGTCAAGTCCATTTAAAATCTTTCGTGCCTACCAGCGCATCGAACATAGAGCCTAGACAATTCAGATTCAGTCCCTTATACAGATTCCGATTGTCTGTTATCACATGATTATATCACTTCCCAAAACATCTCCCTCAAGCACATTCCATAACCAACATTTTTGATTTTCTGATTTTCTAATGTTTTTGGATTTTTTAAATTAAAATTTTCTAATTTTTTTTTGTTTTTATTTCTCCCCTTAAATTTGTGCATAGGAGAGAAACGAAAGTAAATGCGCAAATTTAAACTATCCCAAAACAAAAATTAGTCTTTAAAGCGAATCAGCTTAAGAAAAACTCCGTAGTATAGAGAAGAAAACTCAAACCGTAAGTCACCGATTGAATTTGCATCTAGAAGTTCTGAGAACAGCACGCATAATCTCAGAACAGATCTGAAAATTCTTCACATCGTTAAGCATAAACCCCATGTGATCCTTTCCTTTCTTCCCTTCCCGCAAAGGACACATACTTTCAAACAAAAGTCTGAATGTTTTACAGTTGAGAGATGTCCCCTATCATGTGCCTGGAATAGCCACTACCAACAAACCAAAGTCTGATGATATGCCTCCATAGCTGCTCCGACACAGATTGGGATCAGTTGGTCTTTGCAACCCAGTCCATTTTGAAACTGGGTCGACCTTTGTCATCCTTACATGGTACTCTCTCCCATGACATATCCTGTTTATCACCAACAGAAGATGTAGAAATATTAGAGTCATTAGAAGATTTGGGAGTTTTCGCCTTTGGTACCCATCTATATTCGGGTTTAACCCATTTCTTGTTTGACCCGGTGGGTGCCTCAGCATTTGATTTGGAACTTGAAGTCGGCTGCCTAGATGACTTTGACCTAACCGGTCTTGGCTTCACAGGAGCATCTCTTGAACTAGATTTCTAGGCCAGCATTGCTTTCTTGTTCTTGGGAGTTGGATGCTTGGCCTTGGGAGTTTGATTCTTGACCTTCTGCGCATTCCAGTCACTATTGTATGAACGTGACCTTGAAGGATTTCTTTTGAAGTATCTCCCACTTGGTGCGTTTTGTCATCCTTGTGCGCAGTAGGGAACGTATGCGCGATTTGGACAGTTTCGCGCAATGTGTCCAGGTGTTCCATAGTGAACACATGTCTTTTTCTTCACTCTGAAGTTGTTTCTTCCTGCCCCTGGTGGCGTATCTTTGCCTTGTCTCTTGCTTTTCCCACACGCACAGTTGCAATAGGCACTCTGTTTAGCTTGAAATGGTGGCTTATATTTACCACCTGCAGGTTGATTAGAAGCAACAGATTCAGAGTTCAAGGGGTCGTTTTTTTGTTCACTAGAACTCTCCTTGTACTCATCCTCTGTTACTTTGCCTGCACAAGAAGTAAAAGCATTAGTATCGTTCAGCTCAACACCCTCAGTTGCCTGTTCAACAACTGGTTTACCGTATACCATAAATGGTTCTTGGTCAATCTCTTCCTGAGTCAAAGGTATGGATATATAGTTATGATTGAAAGGGGGAGGAACACTATCATACCCTAAACCCTTGTTTTGATTATCTTTGAATTTTAATTGGGTTTCAAATAATGACTCGACTGTCTGACTTGACGTAGTATAATTTTTGAAACTAACGTCTGTTTTTCCACACTTAATTTTCAAATAGTCAAGTTCTTCGGTTACAGCATCAAGTTGTCTCTTAATATAGTCATAATTTTCACACTTGTTGCTATACTCTTCATGAACTTTCCTAAAGTCCTTGGTTTTTGCTTCTAATTCAACCTTCAGGGGTTTCTATCCTTTCCTGAGTTGATATCCTTCATATCTCAGGTCCTCAACTTCTCTTTTTAATAAATCAATTTGTTCCCGAAGAAATTTAATCGTATCTTCACTAGATAGCATACATGAAACTTCACATGATTGAGAACATGAAACTTCATTGACCGGAAGGTTTATAGAACTCATTGTATTTCCACACTTCAAAGCATCAAGTTCTTCAATTACATCAGCAAGACTATGATGTTTGAGATATTTTGTCTTCTTGATGATAGCCACGTTCATATCCCACGATTTCGGAAGTGAATTTAGCAGTTTTTTGTTTATCTCAAACTTAGACAAGAAGATCCCAGCTATATTCATCTCAATAGTAAGTGTAGTAAATCGTTGCAACTGAGTTTCGAGGGTTTCTCCATGGATATAATCAAAAATGTTGAAATTTTGTCTTAACATATCCTGACGACTCTCTTTTATGTTTTCAACTCCCTCGTAGACCTTAAAATCAATTAAAAAACACAACTAGAAGCCAAAATCAAACTTAAAAGTGAAACCCTTTGATTATAAACCTCAAAAGTCAACCTTAAAAGTCAAATATAAAAAGTTAAACTCAAAAGTTAAACTTAAAAATTCAAACTTATAAGTCAAACCGAAAAGTTAAATTTGAAAATTTAAAAATTAAACGAAAAAGTCAAAGTTTAAAGTCAAAGGTCAAACTTTGAAGTCAAAGTCAAAATTTAAGGTAAAAAGTTAAAAAATAAAAGTAAAAAATTAAAATATAATTTTATTTATTAATTTTAATTTAATTAATTAATTAATTTTATTTATTATTATTATTATTATTATTATTTTAATTTTGGATAAAAAAGGAATTTAAAATTATAAGAAATTGAGTTTTTGGGTTAAAAGTGTCAAAATTCGAAATTGGGTGCAAAAAGGAGTCTTTATGAATTAAAATCGGAAGGGATAAACCAAGACGCAGCCTAGAAGACTTGGTGAGACGTGTGGACTAGTAGGGAATAGACCCGGGTTCGATTCCCGGCACCTCCACCTTCGCTTGCTATTTTTATATATGCGAAGGCTTGTTGCTGCTGCAAGGCTGCTGCGAAGCGATGACAAGGACCGAGGTGCGAGGCGAACACCGAGACTGCTGGACCGCAAACTCCGAGGACCGGCCGTAAACTTTGAGCCCGCAAGCTCGGACCATGAACCTCGGGCCGTGAACTCCGAAACCCTAGCCGCCAGCCGTAAACTCCGCTACACCCTCGCAGATTTCGACCAAAAACACCGATTTTTCGACTTTGAAGCTCTAAAACTCGATCAAAAACCCCTTTTTTATGATAAACACGAAGAACAAACCCCCCTTATTTTTCATAGATCTATCCAAAAACGCAAGAATATTTCGAAAATAAGATCAAATAATGCTCCAAATCTGACAAAATTGACTGATACAACCAAGCTCTGATACCAATTGTAAGTCCCTAATCTGCCTGTGTATCAATCAGATCCGTTTGATGGTGCGGAATCCTGATCAAATAGATGATCTCAGATCAAATAGAAGAGAAGGAGAAGAAGAAGATGACCCAACAATAGGTTACACCTGGCATGAATCGCGGGGCCACCCCGACTCAACTCGTCGAGTCCCATTATGAACTCGGCGAGTTCACCCTTGAACTCCAGTCCTCTAATTCCCTCTGACTCACCGAGTCATTCCCCCATCTTGGAAAGTACTCATTGAGTGAACTTATGGGAAACCCTAGCCCTACTCGTCGAGATTGGCCTCAAACCCTGGGGATTAGGGTTTCATTAAACAGCGTGGACTCGTCGAGTCCACCAGTCGACATGCCGAGTCCGGTCATTAACTCGGATGGAAAATCGCGACACTACTCAGCGAGTCTAAGCGTCAACTCGCCGAGTCCCTCCCAAAATCTCCAAAAATAAATGAATAATTAATGTACCTGGAAATCTGGATGTTACAATTCTCCCCCACTAGAATCAGACTTCGCCCTCGAAGTCTCTTTCCACAAATAACTCTGGATACTGCTCGCGCATCTCCAACTCCGGCTCCCAGGTCATCTCGGAAACCTTCCGATGTCGCCATTGGACCTGAACCAATGGCACCTCCTTGTTTTTCAAAGTCTTGTTCCTTCTATCCTGAATCGCGATCGGCCTCTTAACATAGTTCAAGCTTGCATCCACCTGAATGTCCTCTAATGGAACCATTGTCGACTCATTAGCGTTGCACTTCCTCAACTGAGACACGTGGAAGGTATCGTGAATCTGACTCAACTCCGCAGGTAGCTCCAAACAGTACGCTACCCTGCCCACCCTGGCGGTCACCCTGAAAGGACCAATATATCGAGTCCCCAACTTGCCTCTCTTCCTGAATCGGATCACTCTTTTCCAAGGAGATACCGTCAGGATTACGAAGTCACCAACTTGGAACTCGAGCTCCGAGCGACGCCTGTCTGCGTAGCTCTTCTGACGACTCTGAGCCGTCAGTAACCTCTATCGGACCTGCTGAATCTGCTCAGTCGTCTGAAGTACTATCTCTGTAATGCTCATCACACGCTGACCGACCTCACCCCAGCAAATGGGAGTCCGACACCTCCTCCCATACAACAGTTTAAAGGGTGGCATACCGATGCTCGAACGATGGCTGTTGTTATAGGAAAACTTATCCAAAGGAAAAAATGTGTCTTAACTCCCTCCGATGTCCAGTGCACATGCCCAAAGCATGTCCTCGAGCGTCTGGATCGTTCGCTCGCTCTGCCTGTCGGTCTGTGGGTGGTATGCGGTGCTAAAATGCAGCCTCGTACCCAACTCCTCATGAAACTTCTTCCAGAACCTAGAAGTAAAACGCACATCTCGATCTGAGACAATCGAGATCGGCACTCCATGCCATGATACCACCTCTTTCACGTACAACTTTGCCAACCTCTCAGCGGAAGAGCTCTCACTGATGGCAAGGAAATGGGCGCTCTTTGTCAACCTGTCCACAATCACCCAAATTGCGTCGACACCCCTAGCAAACCTCGGCAATTTGGTGATAAAATCCATGGTAATATGTTCCCACTTCCACTCGGGAACCTCCAACGGCTGCAACTTACCATGCGGTCTCTGTAACAATCGTGTTTCTAGCCTAGGCATCTATATTGAGTTGATAGTCTAGGTTAACCTTTGTAACTCATTTTGAAGAAATGAAAAGGAGTTATGTGAATATTATGTGAATTATGTGTTTTATGCTTAATTATTAGGGCTTAATTAATTAAGAATAAAAATAAGCGTCAAAATGAAAGTGTGAGATAAGCCCGATATATTTACATAAAGTTGTAGTAGTCGAAACAAGGATTTCGGGGATATAAAGAATACCAAAATCCGAGTTATAACGAAGAAGTTATGACCTGTTGAAGTTTCGCGACAAAACCGGCACGGTGCTGAATGTCGTAAAAAGTGAGTTTTTGATAAACTACTTTTTAGCCTTAGTAATCTAAACGAAAGTTGTAGTATTCGTTAAACCGAGAAGTTCGATAAACGCCAAAATCTGACTTCGTATGAGGAAGTTATGATTTTTCGAAGTTTCAGCGTAGCAGTAGACAGCTAAAAACTCGAATTTTAGATCGAGCGATTTTTAGCCAACACAACCTAAACGAGAATTGAAGGTCTCGTCATTGGGAGCACAACGGTAAAAAGTCTGACGAAAACGGACGTCAGATGAAGAAGTTATGAATTTTTAATGGATTTCCTGTCCCGGTCTGTTAAAAATAATAATATAAAATTTAAGTTCAAAATTAGCCGACGAAGTCTAAACGGAAGTTGTAGATCGTAATTTTAGCTACGCGTGCATATAAAGAACGTCAAAAACGGAGCTCGTATGCGAAAGTTATGGATTTTAGAAGTTTTGGCGCGAAAACCGAGAAATTTCGCATAGTCACACTTTGCCACGTCACCCTCGCCTCGCATGTGACACGTGTCCTGCTGAGTCATCGGGCTGCTGAGTCACCGAAGCTGTTGAGTCACCAAAGCTGCTGAGTCACCAGGCTGCTGAGTCACGAAGCCACCTGGCGAGGCGTGTCATTTCCTTCCGAGTCCGAGCTGCGGTCCAATCCGCTGACTACACGGAGAAGCCTCGGTGGCAAGCCTCGCATCTGACTCGTGTGTAGTGACTCATGAGTCCGAACCCTCGCAGGCGCCACGAACCCCCTTACTTCGGACCCTAGACCTCGGTCCAATCACAAGCCACCAGAGAGCCCTTCGCACGCGCAGCCCTCGTGCGAGACACCCCTCTGCGAGCCTTCTCAACCGTCGGATCAGAAGACTCCTGACCGTCCGATCAGAAGCTTCCCCCTATAAATAGGAGGGTGCGAGACCTCCCGAGTATTTTTGGAATTTTGCCATATTTAGCCCCTAAACCCATATTTTCTTCATATTAACATCCCGCAAAGCCCCGGTATCGATTGTAAAGCCCGGAATACCCCACGAAGTGCCCGAGAAGCCCGGAAAATTTATCTTTTCGGTTTCGAAGCCCGACTATTACAAAGCCCGGTTTCTCAATAAAACTCCCGGTTTTATTAGAAACGATCGTTTTAGGAAACGAATTGCTGCCCGATTATCATCAAATCAAGTGAGTGTATAGTCACTTTCATTTTACACATAGATATGAAGTATTTATCTTATAATACGTGCTATGTGTAAATATATTAATTATTTATTTGAGGTGATTGTTGTGTTGATGTTTTATACAAGTTTTAAACTGTATAAGTATTTTTATCTACAAATATGTTGGGTAGAACATGGGTAGATTGTGATGTGTGATAAAATAAAATTGATGAGAGGCCTCGATGTGTTTTGATATCCAGTCATCTAGCGGAGTTTGGATGAAGACCACGGACTTTCTAGACAGTCCAGTGGGAAACATTAGCAGGTCCGCAACCTGTAGATGTTAATGAACTAAGAGTGTTCATTCGCTGTACTCCATCCCCCTCATGGTTGCCTTTAGGACATGTATGGCTGAGGAAACCCCTTAGCAGTAGTGTCCATCCCGATGATATTCTTTAGGCTAGGTCCCTTGTGACAAGTGTTTAGGGACATAAAGTGAGGATAACGGGAACAGGTAATCAGGGTTATTGTTGATTGATGAACTTAGTAAGTTTATTATTATTGTGGGTTGAAAACCCTATATGCTCACCAAGCTCCCAAGCCTGACCCACTCAGCTTTTTATGTTACAGGTAGTGGACCCCGAGCATAGTCGGAGGACAACGAGAGATTTTTGGATTATAGGCCAGTAGTTGTAAATAACTGTTGAAAGGCTTATAATGTCTTGTTTATGCTTTTGGATCTGTATCGGAACATGACATCCCGAGGTTTTGATATATATATATGGAAAACATATACCTTCTTAATGAAGGGTTTTGATAAACTTTTATCATATTTTGTTTGGGGACCAATTCCGCAACATCTTTTAAAAAGATTTCTATGATTTTATTTTAAAAAGCATAAATTAAATCGGTCTTTTCTGGCCGAGAAATTAGGGGATGTCACAGTCTCTGGTGCTCGGCCTTAACCCTGCGACAGGTCAAACACCTCTCAACGAACCATGCAACACCCCTCTTCATACATGGCCACCAATACTCTTTCTTCAGGCCCAAATACATCTTAGTGGCCCCGGGATGGATCGAAAACTTCGATCTATGTGCCTCCTCCATCAAGATGGTATGCGTTCCGCCCACAAACGGCACCCAAATCCGACCCTAAAATGTCATAAGCCATTGGCTATCGGTGACGAATTCCGATACCTGCCCGATAACTCGCTCCCTCTTACGGTTCTCTGGTCTCACGGCCTCAGCCTGGGTCCCTCGAATGGCGTCAATCATTGGGGTCATCACTGTCAGCCTCATACAAACATCTCGTATCAGGGTGCCCTCTGCCCTACGACTCAGGGCATCTACTACAACGTTAGCCTTGCCCGGGTGGTACAGGATCTCATAAGAAAAGTACCTACGCATAACATAATATAAACACAATATCTCAAACATCAAAATAAATAATTGAAAGAATACATTCCAGCCATGATAATGGCCGCTGCGCGGACCTCCTACGCGGTCAACTGAAAGGCTCTCCCTCATGCCTTCAGTGCCTCGGCCTTCACTGGCCGGCTCTCAGTAGCTCTGATAGCAGCAGGGGCAGATCCCTGAGCTGTCCCTCACAACTGTGGACACTCTGCCTTCCGGTGTCCGGTCTAGTTGCAGTGAAAGCGTGTTGCAAACCCCTTGGGGCAATCCTTGCCACAATTGTCGCAAGACCCCGCTCTGCACACCCCATCGTGGCTCTTTCCGCACTTGCCACAAGTGCGGCCCTTCTGACTCCCAGATCTCGAATCAGCGGGATTGGCCCGTTTGGCTGCTGGCTAAGACTGCGCCGGTCGCGCGATCCCTCCCCTGAGACTCAGCCTCCTCCCTAGCCTGGGTCTCCAGCTCTATCTCCCTCTTCCTAGCATTTTCTTGAAGCTCAGCAAATTTCCAGTACGTCGAGTTCGCCAAGAACTCCTATATATCCTTCCTCAAAATGCTCAGATATCGGCTCATACGTGCCTGTTCGGAGGACACGTGCTCTGGGCAGAACATCGCCTGCTCATGGAACATCCTCGTAATCACTGTGACAGACTCAGTACCCTGCTTGAGGGTAGGAAACTCCTGGGCCAAATGCTCCCTTTCCAACTGGGGAACGTACTCATCTCAGAACATAGCATTGAACCTCTCCCAAGTCACTGCAGCAAGCTCAGCAGGCGAATAATGCGCCGTCACAAACTTCCACCAGTCCTTCGCTCCCAAGCGAAGCTGGTTCAACACGAACCGGAGTCTGAAATATTCTAGAGATTAGCAAGTGAAGAAACACCCCTCGATGTCTGAAATCCACCTCATCGCTGCTATCGGGTCCTGGGTCCCATCAAACTTCGGTGGTTTTGTGTTGCTGAACTCTCGGAAAAGCAACACATCACCACCCTATGGTCTAGCCGCAGCTACAACTGCAGTGGCCGCAGCAATAGCAGCATCAGAAAGAGCAGTGTATCTCTCGTCAAATTTCTCTATCAGTGTGGTCTTGATAGACCCGAACATCTTTGGAATCTCAGTGCGGTTGGCAGAAGCCACCTAATCATGAATCATCTGGCGGAGCTCCTTGTCGCTCACACCCCCCTCACTAGTCCCTGGTCTGTGGCGCGTCCCCACCATGATGTCTCTCTGAAATACAACACAAGATATCAGAGACTCGTTCGGGTGTACACACACTCGATATCCTAATCCTACTTGATCTCTGGTACCCTAAGGAATCTTACTTGGGCTGTGCACTGACCCGGTGCATTTGGTAGTACAGGCCCAATACTACCGTCCACACCGCATCAACATTCATACCAATTCCTCCTCCTAGAGTCCCAAATTCCAAGCACTCTACTCTCTTAAATCATATGCTACTCACTAGCAGATCTCTCATAAGCTCCTCGCTGCTATCTAAACACTCTCAAGCATCCCTAGCAGCAAAACTCCTAGATTAAGGCATCATATGTCAGGCCACTCTAGTCCTAATAAGGATACCTAGTCTACTCTAGCATGCATAAAATAGATCATCATATAACATAACATACTATATCTCATAACACTTATTGCAAGGGTATTTTGGGAAATCACCGTTCGGGCATTGGCTTGATCGTACACACGGCTCTGCTTTGTTTGTCTCAAAATTCTTTTTACTCTTTTAAAATTGTTTTGTTATCAAAACTTTTCTCAAATCCTCAGTTTGAGTTCAGATATTCCCGAAGATGCATCTGAATCCCTCAAACCAAGGCTCTCATACCAACATGGAACACCGTAAAATTTAAAACAATTTTTCCCATTTTCAAAACACATTTACATTCACAATTTATTAATAAAATCTCATTGTATCATATCTCTATTCCACAAAACATTTCCCAAGATCGAAAAACATAGAAACTCCAGGTGTGTGTGTACGAATCATGTCGGCGCCTTCCCGCACTCCTCACTAGTACCTGAAACACATAACACAAAACACTGTAAGCACGAACCTTAGTGAGTTCCCCAAAATACCACTCTAACACATATTAGACACTCAAGGCTATAGCTCTCCCTCTGGTCAGTGTGTCTCAGTGGGACCCTCCAGTCCCAACTCTCTATGGCTCTCTAGCCCTAACTCTATGGACCCACTGGTCCTATCTCTGGAAACTCTGAATCATGTATATCACATATCACAATAACACATAAATAGCATACAAATACACAGGCACATAACTCAACAATACACTAGCACATAACTCTGTTACCACTCTAGGTAACTATAGTGAGAAGACTCACCTCGTATGTCTCGGTAAATCTCCGACTCGGTAGAAATATGGTCTAGCCTCCGCCTAATCACATAAAGTAAATACTCTCATAAATATAACTCTCGAGACTAGACTCAACCCTCTCTTGGCATCCTCAGAAGGGTAGAAGACCATTTTACCACTCTCTTGACACAAAGACCCCATTGTTGACCAAACCCTCAAAGTCAACAAAGTCAACGGTCTGACATTTAACCGACTCGCCAAGTGCACTTAGGTGACTCAGTGAGTCTACACGTGTCCACTATCCCTCTAGTCTTGCATGACACGTCGAGTCTTTCCCTTGCTCGACGGGTTACACCTGGCACGAATCGCAGGGCCACCCCAACTCAACTCGCCGAGTCCCGTTTTATTGGTGGGATACCTCATCTCATGAGGCTTCAGCTGCCTCGATGCGTATGCTATCACATGCCCTCTCTGCATCAGCACCGCTCCCGGTGCCGATATCGACACGTCACAATACACCACAAAGTCCTCCATCCCCTCCGGAAGGGCTAACACCGGGGCTTCGCACAGTCTCTGGCGAAGTGTCTCGAAGGAGGCCTGCTGCTATGGGCCCCAAGAAAAAGCAACACCCTTCCGGGTCAACTTGGTGAGTCGCACAACGATCATGGAGAAATCCCTGATAAATCTCCGGTAATAGCATGCCAATCCTAAGAAACTCCTGATCTCGGTGGGGGATCTCAGCACCTCCCAACTCATCACTGCCTCAATCTTGGCCAGATCGACCAATATCCCATTCTGGTTACCGAGGTCCCCAAGGAAATGGACCTCTCGTAACCAGAAATCACACCTGGAGAATTTGGCGTAAAGCCTCTCCGATCTCAAAACTCCAAGGATCTCCCTCAAATGCTCATCATGCTGCTCTCTGGATTTCGAATACACCAATATATCATCGATGAACACGATCACCGAGCGGTCCAACATCGGCCAGCACACTCTGTTCAAGAGATCCAAGAACATCGTCGGTGCATTGGTGAGCCCAAAAGGCATCACCACGAACTCGTAATGCCCATAACGAGTCCTGAATGCTATCTTCTGGATATCCTCATATCGCACCCTCATCTGATGATATCCAGACCTCAAGTCAATCTTGGAGAACCAAGATGCTCCCAGTAGCTGATCGAAAAAATCGTCGATCGTTGCCAACGGGTAACGATTCTTGACCGTCAACTTGTTCAACTCCCGGTAATCAATGCATATCCGGTGTAAACCATCCTTTTTCTTGACTAAGAGGATAGGCGCTCCCCACAGCGAACTGCTCAGCCAAATAAACCCCTTCCCCAGCAGCTCCTAAAGCTGCGAGGATAACTCCTGCATCTCTGGAGGTGCATGGTGATAGGGCGCCTTGGCGATAGGTGCTGCCCCCGGAACCAAATCGATACGAAACTCTACCTGCCTCTCAGGAGGCACGCCTGGCAACTCCTCCAGGAAATCCGGAAATTCTTGCACTATCGGAACCTCATCAGTTGACCTCGGCCTCCCTGAGTCAACCCTCGTATCCATCACATACGCCACAAACCCACTACAACCCTGCTGTAGACTATGTCTCGCTCTAGCGGCCGAACAAAATGCTGACCCAGATTGTGTACCCTCACCGTACACCGTAAGAACTCCCCCAATGGGGTCTCGTATGATCACCAGCTGTCTCTCGCAGTCGATAACCACTCCAAATTTGCTCAACCAGTCCATGCCCACAATGACACAGATATCTCCTATCGCAATAGGAACTAAATCAATTGGAAACTCAACGCCGAAAATCTCGAGTACACACCCACGGATCACCTCGGTGGCATACACCGCCCTCTCGTCAGCTATGGAAACTCTCACAGGTCGACTCAACGCCTCTTGACTAATACTAATGTGCTAACTGAAAGCCAAAGATACAAAAGACCGACTCGCACCCGAGTCAAATAACACCAAATCAGGTACATAACTCACAAGAAAAGTACCCACGCATAACATAATATAAACACAATATCTCAAACATCAAAATAAATACATGAAAGAATACACACCAGCCACGACATCGGGCGCTGCGCGGACCTCCTCCGCGATCAACTAAAAGGCTCTCCCTCGTGCCTTCGGTGCCTCGACCTTCACTGGCCGGCTCTCAGTAGCTCTGATAACAGCAGGGGTAGATCCCTGAGATGCTCCCTGAGCTGTCCCTCGCAACTGTGGACACTCTGCCTTCCGGTGTCCGGTCTGGTTGCAGTAAAAGCATACTGCAAACCCCTTGGGGCAATCCTTGGCTATATGCCCCTCTTTGCCACATTTGTAGCAAGACCCCGCTCTGCACACCCCATCGTGGCTCTTGCCGCACTTGCCACAAGTGCGGCCCTTCTGACTCCCAGATCTCGAATCAGCGGGCTTGGCCCACTTGGCTGCTGGCTGAGACTGCACCGGTCGCGTGATCCCTCCCTTGAGACTCAGCCTCCTCCCTAACCTGGATCTCCAGCTCTATATCCCTCTTCCGAGCATTTTCCTGAAGCTCAGCAAATGTCCGGTATGTCGAGTTCGCCACGAACTCCCGTATATCCCTCCTCAAAATGCCCAGACATCGGCTCATACGTGCCTGCTCGGAGGACACGTGCTCTGGGTAGAACATTGCCCGCTCATGGAACATCCTCGTAATCACTGTGACAGAATCAGCACCCTACTTGAGGGTCAGAAACTCTTGGGCCAAACACTCCCTTTCCACCTGGGGAACGTACTTATCTCGGAACATAGTTGTGAACCTCTCCCAAGACACTGCAGTAAGCTCAGCAGGCGAATAATGCGCCATCACAAACTTCCACCAGTCCTTCTCTTCCAAGCGAAGCTGGTTCAACGCGAACCGGAATCTCAAATGCTCTGGAGATGAGCAAGTGAAGAAACACCCCTCGATTTCTGAAATCCACCTCATCGCTTCTATCGGGTCCTGGGTCCCATAACACTCCGGTGGTTTTGTGTTGTTGAACTCTCGGAATAGCAACACATCACCACCCTGCAGTCTAGCCGCAGCTATAGCTGTAGTGGCCGTAGCAACAACAACATCAGAAAGAGCAGCGTATCTCGCATCAAATGTCTCTATCAGTGTGGTCTTGATAGACCCGAACATCTCTGGAATCTCAGCACGGATGGCAGCAACCACCTCATCATGAATCATCTGGTGGAGCTCCTCGTCGCTCACACCCCTTCACTATTCCATGGTCTGTGGTGTGTCCCCACCATGATGTCTCTCTGAAATACAACACAAGATATCAGAGACTCGCTTGGGTGTACACACACACGATATCTCAATCCTACTTGATCTCTGGTACCCTAAGGATTCTTACTTGGGCTGCGAACTGACCCGGTGCATTCAGTAGTACGGGCCAAATACTATTGTCCACACCGCATCAGCATTCATACCAAGTCCTCCTCCCAGAGTCCCAAATTCCAAGCACTCTATTCTCTAAAATCATATGCTACTCACTAGCAGATCTCTCATAAGCTCCTCGCTGGTATCTAAACACTCTCAAGCATCCCTAGCAGCAAAACTCCTAGACTAAGGCATCATATATCTGGCCACTCTAGTCCTAATGAGGATACCTAGTCTACTCTAGCATGCATAAAATAGATCATCATATAACATAACATAATATATCTCATAACACTTATTGCAAGTGTATTTTGGGAAATCACCGTTCGGGTGCTGGCTTGATCGTACACACGGCTCTGCTCTGTTTGTCTCAAAACTCTTTTTACTCTTTTAAAATTGTTTTATTATCAAAACTTTTCTCAAATCCTCAGTTTGAGTTCAGATACGCCCGAAGATGCATCCGAATTCCTCAAACCAAGGCTCTGATACCAATTTGTAACACCGTAAAATTTAAAACAATTTTTCTCATTTTCAAAACACATTTACATTCACAATTTATTAATAAAATCTCATTGTATCATATCTCTGTTCCACAAAGCATTTCCCAAGATCGAAAAACATAAAAACTCCAGGTATGTGTGTGTGTACGAATCATGTCGGCGCCTTCCCGCGCTCCTCACTAGTACCTGAAACACATAACACAAAACACTGTAAGCACGAAGCTTAGTGAGTTCCCCAAAATACCACTCTAACACATATTAGCCACTCAAGACTATAGCTCTGCTGACACTCTGGGCAGTGTGTCTCAGTGGGACCCTCCAGTCCCAACTCTCTATGGCTCTCTAGCCCTAACTCTATGGACCCACTGGTCCTATCTCGAGAAACTCTAAATCATGCATATCACATATCACAATAACACATAAATAGCATACAAATACACAGGAACATAACTCAACAATACACTAGCACATAACTCCGTTACCACTCTAGGTAAGTATAGTGAGAAGACTCACCACGGATGTTCCGGTAAATCTCCGACTCAATAGAAATATAGCCTAGCCTCCGCCTAATCACATAAAGTAAATACTCTTATAAATATAACTCTCGAGACTATACTCAACCCTCTCTTGGCATCCTCAAAAGGGTAGAAGACCATTTTACCCCTCTCTAGACACAAAGACCCCATTGTTGACCAAACCCTCAAAGTCAACAAAGTCAACGGTCAGACTTTGACCCGACTCGCCGAGTGCACTTAGGTGACTTGGCGAGTCTACGCGTGTCCACTATCCCTCTAGTCTCGCATGACACATCGAGTCTTTCCCTTGCTCGACGGGTTACACCTGGCATGAATCGCGGGGCCACCCTGACTCAACTCGCCAAGTCCCATTATGAACTCGGCTAGTTCCACATTGAACTCCAGTCCTCTAATTCGCTCTGACTCATCGAGTCATTACCCCAACTCGGCAAGTACTCACTGAGTGAACTTATGGGAAACCCTAGCCCTACTCGCCAAGTCTGCTCTTGGTACTCGGCGAGTTCATGCCATGCTCGAGCTCAAATGACCTCCTGAGGTCAGATTCGTTCCTCTAACTCATATATCTGGCCTCCTTAAGCAATATAAACACGTAAAGTTTGGATCTTGATGCACATGCAAAGACCCAATGGCTCTATTGGAAGAAATGGCCTCAATATGTCACCCTAATCTCCTATTACCCAATGTCACCCCATAAAGATCAAGGGGCCTAGGTCTCTGGACCTCTATGGATCCATATCCGAAGTCTCAACACAAGAAGGGACCAATTGCACCAACAATCACACTCTAAATGGGCTAGAAACCCTAACTCTCAAGGATTAACACCCAAAACTGAAGAAGAATCGAATATATACCTCAATATGAAGTTATTAGGCTCTGGAATCCATAGAATAGCGCCTTCTTCAGCTTCCTCTTGCCTTGGTCACCTTCTTCTTGCAAAAACACCCACACAAGGATCAAAAATGGCCTCTCCTTCCTCACAAACGCTATAGATCGTTTAGGGTTTCACTCAGGGGTCTGGTAGCTGCAATTGGTGGCTATAAGCCCCTTTAAATAGGCCTCAAACCCCGGGGATTAGGGTTTCATTAAACACCGTGGACTCGCCGAGTCCACCAGTCGACTCGCCGAGTCCGATCATTAACCCGGATGGAAAATCGTGACACTACTCGGCGAGTCTAAGCGTCAACTCGCCGAGTCGCTCCCAAAATCTCCAAAAATAAATGAATAATTAATGTACCTATAAATCCGGATGTTACAGCTTAAGTCACACGATGTCAACTACACTACATATGATCTGGAGTTACAAGCAGTGGTATTTGCTCTCAATATCTGGAGACATTACCTGTATGGTAGGAAAAGAACTATCTTTACAGATCATAAAAGCCTTCAACATATATTCGACCAGAATGAGCTCAACATGATGCAACGATGGTGGGTCGATCTACTCAATGACTACGAATGCGAAATTCGTTATCATCCCGGTAAAGCCAACGTAGTAGCAGACGCCCTAAGTCGGAAAGAATAATCAGATCGTTGAGTCAAAGAATTGACTATGACAATCCATTCACATCTGTCTACACACATTAAGGAGGCTCAGTTATAAGCCTTGAAGCTTGAAAATGTGGCGGGTTAATCCCTTAGAGGGATGGATAAGAACTTAGAAATCAAGGGTGATGGAGCCTTGTACCTCATGGATCGGATCTAGACACCGAAGCTCAGTGTTTTCAAAGACGTGGTCATGAACGAAGCACACAATACTCGATATTCCATTCATCCAGGTTCAGATAAGATGTATCTGGATTTCAAAAATTTATATTGGTGGCCTAATATGAAAGCAGAGATTGCTACCTTTGTGAGTAAGTATCTTACTTGCGCCAAAGTTAAGGTCGAATATTAGAAACCCTCAGGTTTTCTACAAAAACTGGAAATACCTAAGTGGAAGTGGGAGCGGATCACAATGGACTTCATAACCAAATTTCCCAAGACAACGGGTGGTCTCGATGGCATTTGGGTGATCGTAGACAGGCTAACTAAGTCCGCACACTTCCTGCCAATCAAAGAAACCGACAAGATGGAGAAGCTAACCAGAACCTACATTAAGGAGATTGTACGACTGCATGGTGTTCCCATATCTATTATCTCGGATAAAGACAGTAGATTTACCTCGAGGTTCTAGCAAACACTAAAGAAGGCACTAGGAACTAGGATGGATATGAGCACATCCTACCATCCGCAAACTGACGGAAAAAGTGAGAGGACTATTCAAACACTTGAATATATGTTGCGAGCATGTGTGATTGACTTTTGAAAGGCATGGGATACTCATTTTCCCCTTGTCGAGTTCTCCTACAGTAAAAGTTATCACACAACTATAAAGGTTGTTCCATTTGAATCCCTCTATGGTCGGAAGTGCGGATCGCATCTATGCTGGGCTGAGGTGGTTGACACACAACTAGCTAAAGGACGAGTTCCAGACAACACTCTCATGGGTCCGGAAATCATTCAGGAAATGACAGAGAATATTGTTCAGATTCGTGAATGATTGAAAGCCACTAGAGACCGACAGAAAAGCTATGCTGACAAGAGACGGAAACCTTTGGAATTCTAGGTTAGTGACCTTGTTCTATTGAAGGTCTCACCCTGGAAGGGCTTGATACGCTTCAGAAAGTGTGGGAAGCTAAATCCAAGGTACATAAGGTCTTTTGAGATTCTCACTAGGATCGACCCTGTAGCTTACAAACACAATCTACCCCAAGAACATAGTAACGTACACCCTACCTTCCACGTATCGAACCTGAAAAAGTTTCTATCTGATGACACTCTTGTTATCCCAATCGATGAAATCGAGATCAATGAGAGCCTCAACTTCGTGGAAGAACCAGTAGAAATCATCCTGATAGTGAAGGTTCGCTGGAATGCAAAACGGGGACATGAATTCACTTGGGAGCGGGAGGATCAAATGAAACTTAAATATCCTCATCTTTTCCCTTATTCTATCTGTATTTGTGTAAACTCTAATTTTGGGACGAAATTCCCTCTAACGGGGGGATGATGTGACAACCCGAAATTTCTATTTTGTAAGTCAATTCAATCAATTAAAAGTCAGACTTGTTTCTATTACCTTTTAGCCTTGTTAAGGGTCATTTTATGAGTTCTAGGCCTAGTACACTTATGGGATTATGTGTTAGGAAGTGCTAGCACGAGAAAAATGGATTTCATTCGAGCCAGAAACACCTTCAAAAGGGGTTCACGACCGTGAACCCATCCTTGGTCGTGAACCCATGCTATAAATATGGGATTTGATCATTTTCTCGTCACTTCATCATATTCTAGCCGTAAGCATCTACTTTCTCTCTCAACTATCTTCAACCGTGATCATTTCTAAAGGCCTCAAAAATGTAAGTATAAGATTCCTCTTCTAGTTTTCCCTTTGAAACACTTGATTCCACCCTTGAAACAACACTTCTTTGTAAAGATCTTCAAGAGGTCACGGCCGTGAACCCTTCATAGGGTCGTGAACCCTTCATTAAGGGTCGTGAACGCTTCATACATTCAAGCTAGGGCCGTGTATCCTTCTTAGGATCTTGGGCTGTGAACCATTCCAAGGCCGTGAACACCACTTGTGTGGCCATGAACACCTTTCAACCCTTCATTTTCGATTCTAACACTTCATTGAAAGTGTTTCCTACTTCCTTAGGTTGTTTCCCTTACATGTTAGTTGTTATATACTCTAATTGTATACATGTATATGTTGTTATATGCTAAATAGGAACAATTTGTGCTTGACACTTCACTAGTGATACCAAGCATCGCATATTAAAATTTCATCCAAATCACACACATCAGGTGAGTTCTTACCCCTACAGATACACTTTTAAATGCTTTTAAATGCTTTTAGGGGGAATACAAGTAGAACACAATGAAATTGTGTTAACCATTTACATGTGAAACAACATTCCAAAAGGATTTCTTATAATCAAAAACTTGTTAAAACTCTTTTAAATTATTTTAGACTTCTTTTACATCAAATCATATTCGTCTATTTATTTATGTATAAGAATGCTTTAATAGACTTAGCACTATTGCTTGATACCTTGACTCTTGTTCCTTGTTTGGTTGTGGGCTTGGGGTAGGATCACTAGTTCGAATATCGGTTAAATCATAGTTATACTTACTAAATACATATATGAATATTAAACCAATTTTTAAGGTACATACTTAACTTAGTTGCTTATGGTTAGTAATTGAGTCTTTTCTACAAATCATTAATAGTCAAACAGTCATACTAGTAAACTAAAATAGGTATAGTTTAGAGGATTGCTACTTACTACTTCTAGATCAGTAAAACTTACATGAGTCGGTTCATACATGAGACAATTCATACATACTATAACTAGAACAGGAAGGAACAAACATACTATAACTAGAACAGGAAGGAACATACATACTATAACTAGAACAGAAAGGAACATATATACTATAACAGGAACAGAAAAGAACATATATTCTATAACAACAACAAGATAACAATAATGTGAGCCATTTTTTCATGGCATAGCAATATACTTGTTGTGTCACGTTTAATGATCGGGTTCTCCTGGAGGGAGAGCGTAAGTTTGTGTATAAATCTATATGGGTTAACCATCCTCCACCTTGCTACTAGCTACAGTGGGACCTGTAGGTCTACGGGTGACAAATGTCATAGCATTTCGACAACTTTAGATCGTCGTGTTTTATACTAGTCTATCAAGCATGGCTATAACCTCATCACATTTTACCTTAATTTAACTTATTGGTTTTAAGGTAGTTAGTACTTCAGTAGTTATTTTATACAATACTACTGTACATCTTCATTTTTCCCATTACATTCATATAGTGATATTCTCACATCGAGTAATGCAAACTATTTTCTAGTAAAGATAGTCATAAACTTGGTAAAACATACATTTTTACGAGAAAACAAACATTTAAAACAGACGGGTCTTGGTAGAAGACTACTTTCCATTTTAGTAGAAAATATAGGATTTTCTAGGAAGTATACAGACATTTACATCTAAACACTAGCGAACATTTTCATAAAACTAATGCAAACATGTGACACAAAAATACTTATGAACTCACCATCTTAAATGCTGATCTGCTCTTTCAAAATAACTTATATTCTCTAGTCACCAGTAGACAGGTACAGATGACCAGGTTTTGAGAAAATAGAGCATATTCAAGACTCGTCTTTATTTTGATTACATATTTTTGGTGTCTTACAACTTTACACAGAACACACTTGTATTAACTATATTATTAATGCAATGGATGATGTTGTTGCTTGTTTTGCTATTGTGCATTGTTATGATACTCTACATGACGTCCTCCACCCCCGAATGTTTCCGTCATTCCGGTTTGGGGGTGTGACATGTAACCCCCTTGAAAACCAAAGAGTCCTTGCATGATTAGTTCTAATTATTCTAGAATAAAATCCAAATTAATCCTGATAAGTCAATTGATCATTATTATTTCCAATTAATATATTTATCAAATAATATATTAATAAATCATTTATTTCAATTTCCAATTAGTTTATTATTCGTATAATAAACCAACAAGTTATCCTCTCTCTCCAAATGTCATTATACTCAGTTACTCGTTATGAGGGCAACCTAAAAAGGACTTTGCTTATAATTCAAGTGTATACCAATTTAGTTATGAGCTTAGACACCTTAATACAATACTCTCCCACTTGGATAAGTTTATAACTACAATTGTAAGTATAACCTTGAACCAAATAACAATGTGTGCTTTCAGAAGGAACTGTCGAACTCTATTTCAAATCAGACATTGGCCATAAGATAAGTGATCAACTATTCTTTTGTTTTACAATATATCATCTGAGCACGACTTATGGAATCCAATCAATCTCATTTTCCAAAATTCTATTTCCCGAGTTCCCGATTTGTGATGACGTCATAAGAATACTAATTGACTATATAACTGTGACCTTTACTCACTAAATCATACATGATACTACGTTTTATAACATCATGTCACCGATGCAGTTTCGCAACACCAATGTACAAACAATTTGTAAATCACAACTTATATATCTCTGTTTGAACAATAAAAGGTATTATCATCTTAGAAACTTGTTATTGAATCCATGAAGTAATCTCTAAGTGTGGGTTTATCCAATACTCAAAATCCTTATTTTCAAAGTAATCATGAATATTGCAACAACCCTATGCATTGTCTAAGATCTATATACAATCTACAATCGAATCATGATAGTCTTACATCACTACTTACTTCAAAAATTATGAGTGACTGTGGAATTTCGAATAATCAAATTGCTTAGGAAGCCAAACATGCAAAGCGAAACATAAGAATAAATAATTTATTAAGGCTATAAGATACTCATAAATAATTCTCTATTATTCATTCAGCAAAATCAGTTACATTTATTTTGTTACAGTTTTTTAACCTGTCAAATAAACACAAAAACTAATATGGTCTATTAAGGCAACTTTCCTAGCATGTAGGTTGTACTTGACCCTACTCATAGCCTTTGTCAAAGGATCTACATGATTATCTTCTGATGATACTCTTTTCACCAGTAGATTCCCTTCTTCAACCCTATGTTTAATGTAGTCTTTCGGTTCTTTGGTCAAATCAACTACGCCATCATTATCACATAATAGTTCTATCGGCTCTTGAATGGTCGGGACTAGTCCGAGATCTTTGATGAAGTTCTTCCACCAAGCCACTTTCTTTGATGCCTCACTCACGATGATGTACTCTGATTCACAAGTAGAATCAACCACTATAGACTGCTTGGAACTTTTCCAAGTCACTACTCTACCATTCAACAAGAAAACCCATTCAGATCGAGAACAAAAGTTATCTCGGTCTGTTTGAAAGTTGGCGTCACTATAACCACTCACTATCAATGTATCATTGCCACCAAGAACTAGAAACATGTATTTGTTCTTCATAAATACATAAGAATATTCTTGATTGTTACTTAATGAGCTTTTCCTGGATTTCCCTAAAATCGACTAACCATGCTAAAAGCATAAGCCACATCAGATTATAGCATACATGATTCATCCTATAGCCAAATCATATGGAACTCGACTCATGTCATCTATTTCTTCCTTAGTAGTGGGATTTTGAGTCTTACTCAATTTTACAGTAAATTGAATGGGCAAATCCCCTCTATTGGAGTTCTCCATATTAAAAGGCTTCAATATTTTGTCCAAGTATGTACCATGAATGAGACCGATAAGACGTTCCTTTCTATCCCTCAAAATTCTTATCCCAAGGATAGAGGTCGCTTCTCCTAAATCCTTCATAGAGAAACACTTTCCAAGCCAAGATTTCACTTCTTGCAAGGTTGGAATGTTGTTCCTAATAAGGATTATGTCATCAACATACAATACTAGGAAAGCTACTATACTCCCACTATCTTTAACATATGCACAGGAATCACCCTCACTCCTAGAGAATCCAAACTCTTTGACTTTCTCATGGAAGCAAAGATTCCAACTACCAGATGCTTGCTTCAATCCATAAATAGATTTCTTAATCTTACACACTCTATCAAGATAGTTGGAATGTACAAAACCTTCTGATTGATTCATCTAGACATCCTCGGTTAACTTCCCATTTAGGAAAGCGGTTTTAGCATCCATTTTCCATACCTCATAATAATAAAAGGCATATATGGCAAGCATAATCCTAGTTGAATTGATCTTAGACACTAGTAAGAAGGTCTCATTATCGTCAACCCCTTGGGTTTGAGTAAAGCCCTTTGTAACCAGTCGAGCCTTGGTCAATCTTCTTCTTGAAGATCCATTTACAGCCTACTGTCTTTCGACCAGGTTCATAATCAACCATGTTCCGTACTTAGTTATAATACATGGATTGGATCTCGTTATGCATCGCCTCCTTCCATGTTGCAGCCTCAAGGCTTACCATCTCTTCCTTGTAGTTAGCAGTTTCATCCAAATTCACTAGTATTCTATCACTGACGAATGTGTCCCCATCTAGAGTTATATAAAAACCATAGAGCTCAGGTTACATCCTAACCCTACAGGACTGACAAAGAGGTAATGAATTTTCATTAGGCTCAACAAGAGTCTTATTCTCTGGTTGAGAGCTAGTTTCATTTAAGGTTCCTTCATTGGATGACTCTGTAATTTCTTCCAGATCAATAGCACTCCCACTATCCTCTTTGAATATGAGCTCTCTCTCTCTCTCTTCTCTCTCTCTCTCTCTCTCTCTCTCTCTCTCTCTCTCTCTCTCTCTCTCTCTCTCGCAAAAGAATCCTCTTCCAGATACAAAGACCACATTCTCACTAGGTCTGTAGAATAAGTATCCAAAGGACGTTTGTGGGTAGCCAATGAAAATACAATTCTCGTCTCTTGGCTCAAGCTTGTCATGAGTTTCTCTTCTTACGAGAGCTTCACAACCCCAAACCTTGATATGTGTGAGTGAGGTTACTTTCCCTGTTACATCTCATAAGGTGTTTTGTCAACCTTCTTACTGGGAATGAGATTAAGGATATGGTCGGTTGTCTCTAAGGCATACCCCCAGAAAGATATAGGAAGAGAAGCTCAACTCATCATGGAATGAAACATTTCAATCAAGGTTTGATTACGCCTCTCATACACACCATTAAGTTGTGGTGTTCTGGGAGGATTCAATTTTGAAAGAATTCCACAGTCCTTTAGATAGTTATCGAAATCGATACTAAAATACTCTCCGCCTCTTTTAGATCAAAGCATCTTTATCTTCCTACCCAATTGATTCTCAACCTCTTTCTTAAACTCTTTGAACCTTTCAAAATTTTATGATTTATGTTTGATCAAGTACATATACCCATATCTGTTATAATCATCTGTAAATGTCACATAGTATTGATTGGCATCCCTTGTGGTAGATATGAAGGGCCCACACACATCTATATGGATAAGGTCTAACAATCCTTCACCTCTTTCACATGATCCAATGAAAGGTGATTTTTTCATCTTGCCCAAAATACAAGACTCGCATTCATCTTCTGACCTTAAGTCAAATTATTCCAACACTCCATCGTTTTGGAGATGGGCGATGAGTTTCTTACTTTATTTTAGCTCCTTCATATCAGAACAAATGTGAAAACTACATCCTGTATCAAGGACCCAAGAATGAAAAGGTTATGTGTTATTGATTTGAATAGTTTATGTACCTGTTGAGTAGCCAGATGGCTTGATATTCCCCTCTTTTAACTCTTGAAGGTACTTTGGGCAGCTTCATCTCCAATGCCTTTTGTCACCACAATGAAAACAAGTGGGCCCCTTTGGATCTCTAACAACAGGAACACCAAAGTTGGGCTTTACCTTTGACACATTGCCAGACGTTCCAACATACGGATTTCCCTTCCAGTTTGATTGAGAGTTTGCTTTCCTCTTATTTCCTCTATTTTGATCAATGGCCCGGACAGGAGCACTTGTCACAATAGGGACATGATTTTCTTCATTCTCGATTCAGGTGTCTGCAATACGTTGTGGAGTTAGGCCAATGTTGTCTCCGTGTTGTTCAAATGATAAGTCAATATGAACTGATCATAAATAGGAGGTAAGGAGTTAAGGACGATGTCAATGGCCAACTCTTTGACAAACGACACATTGATCTTTTCCAACCGCTCTGTATATATCTCTGCATCCTTTGCACATGAGCGTAAACAAAGTCTCGTTCCTTTAACTTGCATGCTATTAGAGACTTGACCACTTCATAGAGTTCTTGTCTCACCTTCTTGTGAAAATTTTCAACAAGATCAAGGCACATTTTGTATGGACAATAGTCCTTGTACAACTTCTGGAGTTCTGTCATCATGGTAGAAACCATTATACAAGCGACCTTAATGGTGTCAACATGATGTTTATTATACAAATCGATTTCATCATGAGTAGCAGTCTTTTCATCAATTTAAACAGGAGGATTCTCGAGAACATACTCTTTGTTATCACATGGAAGAGTCATCTTTAGATTTCTTATCCAATCCATGTAGTGTAGACCGCTCAGCTTCTCTTTTGACAAAATCAACAAGAGAGTGATGTTGGAGTTTTTAGTGGAGTTTTGAGCAGCATGATCATCATCGTTTCTAAAAATATATATTTAGAGAGATAGTTTTTAGTTAGTTGATATTAATCCTTAATATTTTAACCCAAATTAATATTCAAGTCTAGGATCCAAAATACAATTCGAAATTAAGAAGATGGATGTCGTAATCCAATCACGAATTTATTAAGGTAGGTGAAACGATTCACCAATTTTGATCTTATGAAATTTCTAGATCATTTGAGATTCATTCAGTCATATCAATGGCATATTTAATCTCAGATTATGCTCTTCAATTTTGTGACTAGGATACCGAGAATCACAAACAAGATGTAAATAACCATGCAAACCCGCTCCACAACCTCGATGTCATTTATCATCTCAAATTGATGTGCCGGTAAACCACACACGCTCCATCAATAATGATAATTTTTGATTTGTTCCATCATCTCAACTTTATAGTTCCATATTAGTGTGTCGATTAGCCACATACGCTCCACTATTGACTTATAAAGAATGATGTGCGTTTTCATGGATTAGCATACATTTCACATTTTTCCTAAAGTATGATTTTTAAAGGTTCTAATATTTTATATCATTATACTTTTAATTAGATTATGCCCTATAAAACCCGTTCGATTAACAACCCACCACGACAAAGGGGACCAGCAGGTGAAAAAGACACACATTCAACGGTTATTTTATAGGTCGCTTGCTTATACCTACTTTATTGCATGACTTCGTGAATGAGGCCTACTATTGATTCGACTGAATTTTATTATACATATATGAATTAAAATTTTAATGGTATATATAAGGTGTATTTTAAGACCTATTAAAATACAAGATTTTAGTATTCATTGTCTACATTAATCATATAATTAATTAATCAATTTAAACCAACTTGATTTAATCTTCGTATTTTAATTTGAAAATTAATTAAATGATTTAGGAATTAAATAACTATCTTGATTAAAACATTAATTAAATAATTCAAACTTAATCATTTCCTTCTAATTAATAAGGCATGGAGGCTAGGGTTTCAAGAAACCCTAGCAAAAGTCGAAAACTGAAAGAGGCTAGGGTTTATTTTTGATAAACCCTAATCTTGATCCTTTCACCTCATGTGAAATCAATAGAAAACATTGGATTTGATACCACAGATGGTTTTATAGGTTATCAAAACATGTACAGTGGAAATACTTAACACTTAAGTTCACATGCAACCTATAAGGATCTATGTTTTCTTTAATTGATAGCAATGTACAATGAACATCAAGAGCCCTAGAGAAACCCTATTCAATTTGAAAACTGCAAAAGTAGGTTTTAAATAACTTAAGATTTATTATAGCGAATAAATCTTTTGATTCCTTCCTTTGCACTTCAGAATGATAACACCAAAAGTTTAGTGCCTCTAATGGTTTGTACCCAAACTCTAGCAACTAGAATACAAGATGAAAGAGGAGAGGGGATAGAAAAATCGGCTATTCTATTAAATAAAAAAGTGAACCAAAATAGGTACCCCAATTATCCTATTTATAGTTGCTTAAGGAACCCCCTTGGATACCAAATAATCCTTGCATGATTAATTCTAGTTACCTAGAATGAAATCCAAATTAATTATGATTAAATAATTAATCACCATTATTTCCAATTGATATATTAATCATATAATATATTAATAAATCATTTATTTCAATTTCTAATTGGTTTATTATCCGTATAATAAACTACCAAATTATCCTCTCTATCTCTCTCCAAAATGTCATTCTATCAGTTAGTAGTTATGAGGGAAACCCAAACAGGACTTTGCTTCTAATTCAGGTATATACCAATTTAATTATGATATTGGACACCTTAATCTAACAAAATCCGCTTATGATATTATCAAAGACTGAACACGTGATCTATCTTACTTCTATATATTTGGTTGTCGTTACTTCATTTTAAACCAAAGAGATCAACTGCCAAAATTCCAAGCAAAATCTGACAAAGGAATTTTCATGGGATATTCTTCAATCTCGAAAGCCTTCACGGCCTACAACATCAAAAGGAAGATTGTTAAAGAATCAATTCACATTCTATTTTATGAAGAATCACTTCCAAAACCATCCACCGATGAACAGAAAAGGCATTTTTTGTAGGAACGGATTAACTCCTCCTCCAATGATAACTCTGCACCTGATAATGTTTCCTCTTATGACTATTCCAACATGTCCCTTATTTCATCCATAATAATCCATGTCCAACCACTGATAGTGCCTGGTATACTCGTAATCCAAGCACAACAAGTGATAAGGTATCAACTAATCCCATGTCCTCTAATTCACCCATTAATGAAACCAATGTTGATCTTTTTATTAATCATGGTTTTGCTCCAACTACTCTCAGAGATCACTCCTCTTCACAAATCATTGGTGATCCATCAATAGGTGTCATGACTAGAAGATAAGTATCTAGTAATTTCTATCTTTTCATTAACTTTGTCTCCTTTATAGAGCCCAATAAGACATCAGATGCAATGAAATATCCTAATTGGATTAGGGCCATTCAAGATGAGTTACATGAGTTAAAAAGACACAATGTATGGATTCTTATTCCAAGACCAACAAACAATACCATTTTTCATATTCATTGGGTATATAAAAACAAGTTGGATAAAGATGGAATCATCACCAGGAACAAAGCTAGACTGGTTGCTTAAGGATTCACGCATTTATAAGGATAGGACTATGATGATACATTTTCTCCAATGGCTAGACTTGAAGCTATCATACTATTTCTTCCTTATTGATCATAGAAAAAAGTTCAAGGTGTTCCAAATAAATGTAAAGATTTCTTTTCTCCATGGTGACCTTCAGGATGAAGTGTTTCTTAAACAACCTCCAAGTTTTAAGCTTGAAGACTTCCCTGATCATGTATACGTATTAGATAAAGAAATTTAAGTCTATATCAAACCCAATAAGCATGGTATGATACACCGTCTACCTACCTAGTTGATAATGGTTACAAAAGGGGATCAATTAATAACACTCTATTCTTCAAAAGAACTACCATTGATCTAAGTCTTTCTCAATTGTATGTTGATGATATAATATTTGGTTATACAAATGAAAAACTTTGTGAAGAATTTGGAAGCATTATGGCAAGCAAGTTTGAAATGAGTATGATTGGAGATATCACATTCTTCCTTAGACTTCAAGTAAAGTAATCATCTCAAGGGATTTTCATTAATCAAATCAAGTATATCCTGGATCTTCTAAAGAAGTATTACCTTTCAGACTACAAACATGCTAAAGCTCCTATGTCAACCTCTACTATTATCTGGTCAGATCCCAATGGCAAAGATGTTAATCCTTCTCATTATATGGGAATGATTGGCTCTTTGTTGTATCTCAATGCTAGTAGGTATGACATCATATTAACACCAGCCTTTGTGCTAGATATCAATCCTCCCCAAAATAATCTCACATTGGACCTGTCAAAAGAATATTTAGATATCTAAATGGAACTCATAATTTGGGTCTTTGGTATCCTAAGGATTCATCATTTAATGGTGTTCTATATATAGATTCTAATTATGCAAGTTGTGCTCTGGATAGAAAAAGCACCTCAACAGGATGTTAAATGTTGGGAGGAAGGTTGATTAGTTGGTCATGCATAAAACAAACATTTTTTGCATGTTCTACGACTGAGGCAAAGTATGTTATTATTGGAAGATGTTGTGCTCAAATTCTTTGGATCCTAAATAAGCTATTATACTATGATCTCAATTTTACCAAGAGTCCAATATTTTATGCCAATACAAGTGTCATTCTCATCACTCAGAATCTGGTTCAACATTCCAAAACCAAGCACATAGAAATCAGACACCACTTCATCAGAGACATTGTTTAAAAAAGGAAAATATAAGCTTCTATATATTCCTTTTGATAATCATTTGGTTGATCTCTTCACAAAGTCACTTGATGAATAAAGGATCAAGTTCCTCATTGGAGAAATGGGATTGCATGTATGTCTTTCAAACTTAGTTTATTTTCAAAACAATTTGGTGTACTTTCCTTGAATGTGTGTCTTTCAAACTCAGTTTGTATTTAAAGCAATTTGGTATGTTTTTTATAACTTATTTTGTCTGCATGTGGGTTTTTCAAACTTAGTTTCATTTCAAATCAATTTGGTGTGCTCTATATTGTGTGTCTTTCACAAAAACAAATTCTAAAACAAAGTCAATTGTGTTTCATATCGAAAGAGTCATTACATGATACTTCTCTAGTATCTTTTGATGTATAGCCAGCAAGGTAGCTTTGAGTAATTCCACTCCTGATGAATCCTCATCTTCTGTCTTAAGTACTTAAGCATTCTAATTTCATCTTCAAATTCAACTAGATAACAATTACCCGGTCTCCAGAGAAATATCGTAACTCACCAACCCTCATCCATCCACACATCCACCAAATCTTCTCGAATAAGCCAATCAATCACTATGTCTTCCGGATAAGGTCAAATCATTCTCTCTGTTTCATCCTCCAATAATGGCTTGTCTCTTCAATCAACCCTAGTCTCATATCGAACCCTATACCTTACATTTATTTCTTATGAATGACTTTAATTGTGCAAGTTGAACCTTAAAACTTCCTTCCTTCTTCACCACCTCAACACGATCACCATGTCCATATTCTATCTACTTTCTTTAGTCTGAGATATTTGCTGGGATGGTCGAAAAAGTTGTGTAGCTTTCAAAAACCACAAGTTTTCTTTTATACAACTCAAGGCCTAATTTTTTATCTCAAGGAATAGACCTATGTACCAACATATTTTCTCTTGATTCTTCTTAAAAGGATGAAAATCTTATTTCAAGAAAATATTCCTTTTGATAGTCAAAGTACTCTATTTGATTTCCAAGAAACCCTCCCTAAATGATTCGATTATTGTTAGAAATTAAAAGTGTGATAATCCTTGATGGTCAAACATCATCCACTGATGGTACCCTTTTGAATTGATAGTAAGCTATAATGTAACCACATCAGTTATTATTTTCACAAACACAATGTCGACTCATCCCTTAATGAGTTGCACTAAGGATAATGACAGAGAACTTGTTGTTCTAGACTGTAACTCATGGTTATGATATCTTATAAAAAACAAAAGGTTACATGCATCATAAAATGCACTTTGTATCATTGACCTAATCTATTGTCACAATAGATTGATGTATGACACCTAACAAACCCCTCATTTGCTCCTTGAATTGAAAGAGAAATGCATACTCTACTAATTAAAATATTTATCTCTGATAAACAGTTCTGATGAACTTACGGAGAGCAAGTGCACCAGATTTTTACTTCGGTTTTAGTGACCATTCAATTAAAAAATAGTTCAAAGTGAGAAGCAACAATCATTTGATGTTGATGATTTTGTATCAAACAAATAGTTAATGAAGCATCACCATCCCTTGATGTCTAGGAACATTTGTATTAATAACATATAGTACGTGAGGCATTACACAACCCCTGATTTCAGTGGTCTTGAATATTGCCAACATAGCTATAGTGACACATCAAATATATTTTCCTTGTACCAAATGAATTGATAGAAAACTATTTGTTCTAGTCTGCAACTAATATCTCACATTAAGCACTATTTGTTCTAGTCTCTAAATGAATTGCAGTTTTGTGGACGCGTCTGATTTTCAGTTGGATCCTAACTATTATGACCTATAGTGGGTGTGACGCCTAGTCAAGGGCATGACTCGCCTATTGACCAACAAATTTATTTTTGGTCAAACTTTGGTGGATTTGAGTATTTTTCTGAGGATTAGTCTCAGTTGTCAGTAGGTTACTTTTGTTAGATGTTTTTATGATGAGGGTTGCTGGTAAGCTTTTGCTGTTTAGCTCATGTGAGCTTTGTTACTATATTATATATAATAGTATGTGTCCTTATATCCTAGGATGTAATTAGATTTTAGTATGATCTTAGTCAGGTATACTTGTAGAATGTTACTTGTGATGTTGAGTTATATGTTTATTTGTATTATATATATGTTGACATATGTTATGGTTAGTTGAGGCGGACCAACTTTGTGTAGAATTTCAAGATACTTGGGCAAACTAACTTAATGATGAAGGCTAGTGAGTTGATGACAAGATCAACTAAAGTGTTATGAGTCTTGATACTCATTTATAAGGGTTGATGTCAAGATCAACTAAAGTGTTGTGAGCCTGGATAATCAATGCTTGTTAGCCGGATCAATCTTAGGTTCCGAGAGCATTAGTTATATGCTTGTATGTTTATTGTTGTATATTGTATCTTTGGGAAATCACTAAGCTTTGGCTTACAGATGTGGATTAAATGTTTTTCAGTTACTTCATCAGATTGTGGGAAGGCGAATGCATGGTTATATACACACATCAACAGTTTTATGATTAAGATTCTGCGACTCTTTTCTGATAACTCTGATTTTGGTTTATGGTTATTGAAGAAATGATTTTATCTTGATTATTACTTACTGAAAGTATGCATTTACTTTAGTTTAAAAATGAAAATTTTATTCTAAAAAAGAGACGTTACAAGTTAGTATCATAGCCATGGTTTGAGGGATTTGGATGAACACCCATGTGATTCCAAACTTAAACTAAGAATCTGAGAATTTTAACAAATATTTTGAATAAAATTTGCATAAAAGGAAGAAAAGAGATACGTTGTGTATAGTTACCCAGAGCTAGAACAGAAAAGTGGTTCCTAAAATATCCATATTGGTTATATATATGCTAATATGTGAACTGTTAATGCATGCTAGTAGATAAGCTAAGGACCCCTTCAGAAATTTCATGATATAACTACATGAATTTTTGTGATGCCTTGTTGCGTAGGATATTTCTTGTTTTGTGTTACTTGAAGTTTAGATTGATATTGTTAGTTACTAAGTGTATGCTTTATAGTTATACATAATTAGGATTTTATAGCCTTAAAATGCTTGATTTATTCGACTATCTATTTGATTAGGAATACGACTTGCATAAACGAGGAGACCAACAATGTTACTAGATACTTCTAGCGGTGCGGGAGCATAGTCGAGGAGAACCTAGGATGATAATAAGTTTTTCTTGTGGCTCTTTTGAGTGTATAGGTGTGTTTTAGAACACCTAGAAATGGTCGAGAGTAGTGACTTGGGAACTTGATACAATTCTTGGGACAAGTACGAATAGGTGTGAAGGTAGCATGGGCTCGTACTACATGAAGCACATGATTCATAAGGGGTCAGAAAGAGTCAAATGGTTACTAGGAAGATGGTTGATGGTATATATTATGGTATAACCCTAGTGTTAATTGTGGCTAAATTTCGTCTCCATCTGTCTTTCGTTTATTGTTGCTCTAGATGAGGATGAATTTGGTGTTTGTTCAGGCCTAACTGGTAATGGAAGATATAGTCTGATTAGTGTAGACATGTGTGAGTTGGTTGATCCTAAAGTCTAAAGGACCTTGTTTGAAGTAGTGCCAGTTTGAGTCATGGAACTCAGGAGGAAGCGATTGTGATGATCAATTCGAGGGTGGTCAACCGATGGTTTGGGATGTCATTTTCTACGGCGAGGTTATATTCTTCCATTCTCCTGTGGTGGAGGGCGAAGAGATTGGATTATATCATCAACCGATTGATAGAAGAAAGGTATGATGTTTTCCACATTAGTTTCTGTCACAAGGAGGTAAGGTCCGGTTCGTTATGAAACATTTTTGTCTTAAAACGATGGGATGTTCAAGATTTGGTTGTTCTTTCGATTTGGTGGCCGAGGTGGAGACCATGCCAAGAGTCGAAATCTTTGGCCCAGTTTTGAAAAGATCGAGTGTCTTTGATGTAGATCTAGAATTAGATTCCAAAGACCGAACTAGAAGTCTGTAGGAGGAAGAGGGAGCTAGTGTGAGGTCAGGCACCACCGACAGATAAGAGAGTTCTATTGTTATGCTAGGTTTTTTGGATTTATTGTTAGAGAATCTATAAAGGATTCTTGAGGTTTTAGAGGAGGGTGAGGTTGTGGGTCATTCCATTAAATGCATGTTTTGGGTGCACGAAGTTCAGTTCTTAGGGTGCCTTGTCAATCAAATGGTAACCTGATCAACTTCTCTAAGATTGAGGAAGCGATGTTATAGGAGGTTTTGAGGTCTCCATCTGAGATTCAGAGTTTCCTTGAGATTTGATGATTATTATCCAAAGGATCATCTTATTCTATATTATTCACTCCAAGAGTCAAGGTTGGTATGTATCTAGTTAAGCCGGTATGAGGCTTTATTGTTTGTAGACTTCACTTGGTGGTAGTTAGAATCCAAAGTGTAGGAGAACTAAGTATTCTAATTAGAGGATCAACAAACTATTTGATCTTATGATTTCGGTACAATAAGTCAGAGAAATTTGCGGTTTAAGTATGCAAGTTTTCTGGTTCAGGTTTATTGTTGCATAAGATAAGGAAAGTAGGCTACCATCAAAGTGCTTGTGGTTAGGAGGTTTTTATTAGGTTCTTCAAGGACCCGTCGAAATCTTATTTGGGTCTCGAAAAGTTGAAGAAATGGTCAGATCGTGGGTGTAGAGTGAGTTGCCATTAGGTTTACTTCTTCAGGAATGCATAATTTATCCTCGTAGTAGAGCAATGTTGGGAAATAAATTAACTATAGCCATTAATAATTTTCAGGAAGCGTTTGGGCCGCTCGGGTTGTGTACCAGGTATATAGAGCATGTTTAGCTTGCAATATGCATCGATGTCTATGATCAATGATGGGTATTTGTTAATATGTTGATTAGCTTCAACGTTTGGTGTGTGTATTTTCCTATTGGTCTTGTTCATTAGTATGTGGGATCATTAAGTGTAGTTTGTCCGTACAGTTTTGATCGTTTAGTCGTTACGTTCATCATTAATATTTGAGGTTGTTTGAAGGTTTCAAACTCCATTAGTAGAAGGTGCAATCGGTGTCAACCTTTCCTCAAGTTATGTCATTTGTATATCTAGATTTCTAGGTGAGTGCACCCTTGGTTGTTTGTTTGTGGAATTTTTGTTTCTAACATGCTTGGGTTTGGCAGCTTTCCTTGGTTATTGAAAGTTCAAATATCAGAGCGACGTTGTTTAATTTTCTTCAGGTTTAACCTTGGATCTACGTAGAGTCTAATTTTAGGATGTCACGTCGGCAGAATTTGTATTTTGTGTCGATCCGATCAGGGTTCTAACAACATTTTTGGGTGATTTTGGAATTTTCCTCCGAATTTGGGAGTTTTATTATGTTAGTTTCACATTGATGGAGATCTGTTCAGTTTTATTTAAGGTTTAGGATCTTTTGTCGGTTGTTTAGGAGATTGTTTCTATTAGCGGTTGAGGTTTGTTATTTGGTCAGATCTGATGGTACTTCACCTTTTTGGGTAAGGTTGTAATGAAGAAGGACTGTAGTAGATTTGGGGATGGTTGCATGTTCTTCATGGGGGGGGGGGGTAATCTTTGTAGTTCTTTAAATATTTTGTTAGATTTGCATGTAGACTGAATAAGATAGCCTAATAACTCTTGGTCTGAATTTATGACATGGTTCTCGTATGATATATTTCTTTTGAGTTTGAAAAAGCGTTCAACCGTCTATCTTGTTTTCTTACTGCATGCAACCATGTTTTCGTTTGGCGTTGCGTCGGTAACAACCTAGACAAATGGGTTTGAGTGTTATAGAATTGTATAACATGTGTTTTTTTGGAAAATGATGGGATGGATGTTGAATGGGATCTTTTAGGTTGGTAGTATGATGTTTGTGTGCCTATAGACCCATTGAGGTGTTGGTCATGAGTGTCCAGGCCTATGGATGAATGATGGCAAGAGCGGTGTATTACCGTGATCTTTTCATTCCAATGACTAGATGGTGTCACGATGTATCGTGAACTAATATAGATATAACTTTGTTTTGATGAGACACTTAGGTCTTGGTTCATTAGTCTTTTTGCATAGTTAGTTGTTAGATCGGTATGGACATTCTACAAGTGGCTCAGTAGCCAGTAGGTTTGGGTCAGGCAGTGGTAGGATGTTGACTTGTTGGAAAATTCATGGTTGTATATCGATAGTTCCTTGTTGAGTTTCTTCTAGTGAATCCCTGTTTAAGATTCGTTTCATATGATTTAATTTACTAGTGATGGAGTTTGCAGTGGGTCTCTTTAATGATCTATCAGGTGATTGCACACATGAGTTGGGATGAAGTCTAGACACAATAGGAGATTTTGGTTTGTTAATTGTTATGCCCATGGGAGTGGTAGGTTAGTGATTACTTACTGGGAAGTCAGGTGTACATCTGAGGTCTTTCAGTCATGAATTTCTAGAGCGGAACTTAGTTTGGTTATTATGCTCAGAACGTTGTAAGTGCTCGTTTCAGCACAGTGTGGTGGAGTTTCTAGTTTTAGGGACGAGGGAATGATTATATTAGGAGATTCATCGTCGGTCTTTGAGTATTATTTCTATGGTTTCATACTGATGTGTTCCTTGTCTTGTGAAGTTATCATTAGGTTTGGTTTGTGTTTATGGGGCTGGAGTTTCTGATTGGAGTGTTTTCGCTAATAATTCGATGTGGTCATTAGAGTGAGAGAGGAAATTGTAGTGATTTGTTTAAAAAAATGGTTACGTTTTTCATGGTGGGACTGTCTCGGTTCCATTTGGTTGCATAAACCCTTTTGCGAAGGTATCATTCTTTTGGTGAAAGGTTTGGGGAAATATTGAGGATCTGCATTGCAGTTATCTTTCATATTCTAGTCGAGGTGGATTTCAAGGATGTAATTTATATCAAGTAGGGGAGAAATGTAACACCTTATTTCTTATGTAGTTTTACATTATTTGGGGGTTTTCTACTCCAAAGTAAAGTAGAAGGATGTGTTGAAGCAGAAAGCCATAAATCGCATTTGTTGAAAATCTAAAATTTATCGCACGGGACGCGGGGCACCCTTTGAAAGGCGTTGCGTGCCTCCGGCCCATGGGTTGATCGTGTTTTTAGGGTTTTTGGGGTATTTAAGGGCTATTAAACCCTAGGTTTTGTAATTTCTCGGCCTTCGTTAACCCCTTGATCAATCCCTGAGAAACATTGGCCTCCCTTTGAACGTTTTGAGCTTATCCTCTCTCATCCCATCCATTTTGGTGTGTTTTTGTGGTTTTGGAATGATTTGTTCTTGCAAGATTGATATTTAAAGCTTTGCAATTGAAGAAATCATCCCTTGTTAATCTTTTGGACCTTGGTATGTCTTAAAGATTCAAGATTTATTGGTTTTCACCTTTTGATCTATGATTATTTACAGTTTTAGTGTGTTAATGGTTGTTTTGGTCCCTTTGATGGTCTAATATATGGAGTTTGGACAACTCCATAATCTAAGTGCAATAATCTACTTCAAATATGAGGTTTAAGTGAGTAAAGAGTTCGTGCAAGAGCTCTCTTTACTCTATGCTTGAAGAAAAATGCAATCTTGGACATTTTGAAGATTAGGGTTTTAGATCTAGTTTGCTTGGGATGTCTTAATAAATAAAGTTGTAAACTTTATCCATTTAGATATCAACTAGATTTAGATCTGAAAGTTAGAGGCTTAGATTTAATGGTTTAATGTGAAATATAAGGGATAGACAGGGTAAGACGCGATGCGTCTTGTTATGGGAACATCGCCCATTTGGGGTTTTTTTGGACACGTCTGATTTTTGAGCTGGATCCGGACTATTTTTTCCTATGGTAGGTGTAGGGCGCCTAGTGGAGGGCGTGACACGTCTGTTGACTAGAGAGTTGACTTTTGACCAGTTTGACTTTTGTTCTAACTGTTGGGTAGCAGATTTATTTTGTATAGCGTCATTGGGCTCGGTTAATAGTCCAAGTTTTGCACTCCGGTTTGGGCCTGCCCAATCGTGAGCTTGTAGGGTTTTAGTATATAATAATGTGCTTGCATGCATGTTAAGTTAACGATTTTAGAGTAACGATTGATAGCTTTACAGATTTCCTTCATCGTTCTTGTAAACCCTAATCCTCTACAGTAGAAGTTCTTTATCGAGCTCTTCTGAGGATTGTTTATTAATCATTCGACATCGTTTGATCCATTATTGTGTTCTTGCTGTTTACTCGTTTATTTCTTTACCTGTTTTATAGATCTATTTGATCTTCAAGTTAGTTTTTATCTTATCAATTGGTATCAGAGCAGGAGGCTATGTAATCGATACACTTCTTTTCTGTGAAAAAGGTTTCGATTAGGGTTATTCCGCAATTACTGATATTTATTGAGCCGTCATCTCATTATTGACGTATCTCGATATTTATTGTTTTGCCCTAATTTGATTTATTACAAGTCTGATCTTTGAACAGGTTATTCGATCAATTATGGACGAGTCGCAATCGAATCCCATCAATATTCCGAACAGCATTGGATCAACAACGAAGATTCCCATCCTGTACACCCATGATTATGAAGTCTGGGCGCATCACTTTGAAGATTACGTTATAGGATCTGAGGATAATGGATACCTCATCTGGGAAGTAATCATCTCTGGACCCTTTTCTCATTCAGCAACTTCAAGAATTATTAAAACTCAAAAGGAGTACAATGATCTTCTGAAAGATGTTAAAGATATTGTGCAAGACGAAAAAGATAAATTTCAGTGCAATATCAAAGTGTTAAGATTGATTAGATTCGCTCTTCAATCTGATACCTTTAGGCTGGTGAGTTCATGCATGATGGCAAAAGAGATATGGGACAGGCTACGTGAATTGTACTCTACAGACGAAGATCTTGAACACTCCATTCAAACCTTACTCTTGTCTGAGTTCGGTGAATTCAAGCAAGGAGCCGAAGAAACTGTGACCCAAACGTTCGATCGCTTCAATCATCTTCTTAGCAAGATGATCAAACATGACATCGAAAGGAAGCTTATTGAGCAGAAGGTTACATTTTTGAACGGTCTCAGATCCGAGTGGAGAGCAGTTGTGTCCACAGTTAAAGCGCACGAGCAATTTAAATCCTACTCTTTGGCGAAACTGGTGAGCATCTTGAAATCTCAGGAGAAGATCGTGTTGCAGGAGAAGAATGTGGTTTCAAGCCTAGGTTCATTAGCCCTCCTGTCTAAAAGCAAAGCAGTGATGGAGGATGAAGACCTCAACTTGGATGACTATGACCTCACTTCTGAGGATTATGCTATGATGGTGTCAAACCCCAAGAGGTTCATCAAGAAGAGATTGCCCACCAACAAAAACCGAAACTGGCAGGGGAGTTACAGTTCTGAAAAGGTTAAAGATGAACCGAAGGCTGAAGAATCAAAGAAGGAACCGAAGGTTGAGGGTGATTCTGGAGTAAGCTGTTACTATTGTGGAGGAAAGAACCACTACGCAAAAGATTGCGTCCTCAAAAAGATGGCAGAAAAGGATGAGGAAAAGGATGAAGAAGCTTTGTTGCAGAAAAAGCTGGATGAAATTAGGAAGAAGAAATCTACCGCTAACCCTTCTATGAATGCTCTAATTGTGCAGGGTTCAGTTGCTGATGATGAGTTCGGTGGTGTAGAGGTTTGGTCAACCGACTCTGAAGATGATGAAGTGAGGAAGCCTTCTCATGGAAAGACTTATGGGGCTAAAGCAAAAAGCAGTGGAGGAAGGTGCTTGATGGTGTCTGACATATCTCAGATGAGGGGATATAACACTGATGGTGGGAATAATGAACCGAAGGGACAACATGATATGTGCTTTACAGCTAAGCCGCTTAGCATGCAGTTCAACGAACTTGACGAACTGATCAAGAAGGTACAATCCATCTTTGTCTCATTTAAAGTCCCACAAAGCTCATATGAAAAAGAACTAAAAAGTGTTAATTCAAGAATCTCTCATCTAGATAGTAGTTTAACTCAAACTCGAGTCACCAATTCTAACCTAACTGACCAATTAAGTAGGGTGTCTTCGAAGAGTGAGGAACGACGCATGTGGATCGAACTAAAGGAGTCGGAATTAATCAAAACAAAAGATGAAAACATTTATTTACAAAGAGACAATTTAAAGCTTTTGAAACAGCGAAAAGTTTTTTGCTTGATTGCTAAACTTCTTTACACTAATATTACTCAGCTTCATTTGGATTGTGAAATAGGACAAAAGATTCATCGCATGATTTTGCCCTTCCTTGAGTTCAAGGAGGATGAAATTGATGCTGAAGCGTATAATTGTGAAAGTGTTATTTCATCTGAGGATGTGAATCCGACGTACATGTATGGACTGGACAAAATCGAATCTTTCATTAAATCTAAGGACCATAAGGACATGCTTAAAAACCTTTTGGATGAAAATGATAAACTGAAACTTAGAACTGAAACCATACAAAAATTTGACTCCTTAAATGCCCACTTGAGCTCAGAAAATAAAATTGATGTTGAAAATGCATCTGAGCTTAATGAGGACGACAATATGAGTGAAATTTCTGTAGAGGACACGGTTGACTGTTCAGAATTTGTAAAAAGCAAACCTGAAAACCACAAGAATCTAAGTTCAGAAAATTCAGTGGAGTTTGCTCGTATGTCCCAACAAAAGTCCCCGATTCTTACAGAAAAGGCAGTAGTATATCAAAAGGTCAGAACCACTCCAAATCAGGTGTACAAGGTCACAGGTGTAACCGAACATCAAACTGCTGAACTCACAGCTATTGTAAACGAAGACAATGCTGACGGCTGTGATGAGTTCTTCTGGTCTGCTCCTATTGATAATGCTGATGAGACAATAGGCTTATCTGAAAGGACCTCATGGAAAAGCAAAGGCAGATATGTGCCAGAACCTTTGAATAAACCTGATAGCTTCGATGTGCCAAGTACGAGTGGTACGAAAGATGTTCCTCAGGAGAATGAAATTCCTGCAAAAGAAGTCACATTCCCAAGTGAAACTTCATCAGTTCAGAGTGAACCAGCTAAAGAAAAACCGAAATCAAAAGCCAATATCCATCATCAACCGAAGCAGATGAGAAATCAAAAACGGCAAAGGAATCAGAGATACAAGAAGAATCTCTCTGAAAGAAAACAGTTTTGGCAATCTCAGAATGCCTATTTCTCACATCAAGACAGGAACTTAAAGTCAGAGAGAAATCTTGCTGAATCGCACGAGAGCAACAACAACCGAGAGCAGAGGTTCGGTTCGGAGAGAAACATCAACCGAAAGCAAAGGTTCGGTTCGGAGAATGATTCCAACCGAAAGCAAAGGTTCGGTTCTGAGAATGACTCCAACCGAAAGCAGAAGTTCGGTTCAGAGAACTATATCAACCGAAAGAAAAGGTTCAGTTCTGAAATCAAAAGAGATCAAAACTCTAGGGTCGGTCCAACTGATGATCAAAAGCAAAAGGGTCACCTAGAGTCTCCAGTCAAGAAGTCATCTCAATCTAAGCCCTCTCTTTCTAACTCATCTAATTCTTCTAATTCTTCCAATTCTTCTCCACCTTGTTCCAAATTCCATTCTGTTCCTTCTCAAAAATCTCAGTCATCAGCTGAACAAAAGGGAAAACAAAAGGTTTCAATGGTTAAACCAGATTCAAAACCGAAAGCATCGAATCCAAATAAAATTAAAGTTTTTACCATCAAAAAGAAAGATGAAACAACACTAATAAAAAGAACATATTTAGTTGACATCTCTCTTACTATTCCTGTTCCTGTGAAAGGCTCACGTGGACCCAAGAAACTTTTGGTTCCTAAATCTGCTTAATTTTTGCAGGTTATCAGTGACGAGCAGTTTGACAAAGAATGGTACATTGATAGTGGCTGCTCACGTCACATGACAGGAAGGAAGGAAGAGCTAAGGGAATACAGGTCTCTTTCAAATGGTGGAAACGTCAAGTTTGGGAACAACTCCTTCGGCACCATAAAAGGCTATGGAATGATTACAAATGGTGATTTCACGATAAGGAAGGTTGCATACGTGGAAGGGTTACAACACAACCTCATCAGTGTATCTCAGCTTGTTGGAGGTACCGGTCTCAAAGTCTCATTCGACGATGAGGGTTCTGAAATAATTGAGAAGAAGACGAAAAGAGTTATTCTCAAATCAGAGCATAAAGGTGAAATGTTTCCTCTAAACCTCAAACCCATCAAAGGAAACCCAGCTATCTGCTTGTTATCAAAAGCGCAATCTGACGAAAGTTGGCTGTGGCACCAAAGGCTCTCTCATCTTAACTTTAAGGACATCAACAAACTTGTCACTGGAGGTCATGTTCGAGGTCTTCCACTGCTCATGTTCGATAGAGATCATTTGTGTGCTGCATGCGAAATGGGGAAGCAGAGTCGTCAAAGTCATCCATCTATGATAAACACTAAAGTTGTTGAACCACTTGAATTACTTCATATTGATTTATGTGGTCCATCATCTATCGAAAGCATCGGCGGTAGCAAGTACATTCTTGTTATTGTAGATGACTTTTCGCGCTTTACATGGGTGTTCTTTCTGAGGCTTAAATCTGAAGCGACTCACAAGCTAAAAGTATTCATCAAGCAGATTGAAGTACAGCTGAAGAAGGTCATTCGCAACATCAGGAGCGACAATGGTCTGGAATTCAAAAATAGAGAATTCGAAGAATTCCTGGCAGAAAAGGGAATTAGTCACAACTTCTCAGCTCCCTACACACCTCAACAAAACGGGATTGTCGAAAGACGAAACCGATCTTTGTGTGAAGCAGCCCGAACTATGCTAAGTTTCGCTTCCTTACCTCTTTATTTTTGGGCTGATGCTATTTCTGCTGCTTGTTTTACACAGAACAGGTCATATCTCAACAAGCGATTTAGGCTCACTCCTTATGAGATTCTCAACAACAGGAAGCCAAATGTGAAATTTTTCCATGTGTTCGGTTCACGGTGTTTCATATTTAACTCTAAAGAACACCGCAACAAATTCGATGTCAAAGCCGACGAAGGGATATTTATGGGCTATTCTCTCACTTCTAAAGCGTACAGAGTATTAAACAAGCGTTCGAGGAGAATAGAAGAAACTTACTACGTGACTTTTGATGATAGCTATGTCAAAAAGCTAAGGGTCAACGAAGACACAGCTGAGGAAATCTTTCCTCAAACTGGCCAAGTTACAGCCTCGATCGCTAATCTATTCGAGAAGTTCATAGAGCTCTTTGATGAACCAGAGAAAGCCACTCTCTCATAAGCAGGCGCAGCAGACAACAAGGTAGATCATATGAAGCAAATTGTCGAAGATGCTGCAAGAAGAATGAATGAAGGAGGATCAAGTTCTGACGATTCTCCACCACACAATGCTTCAGTCGAGGGGGAGGATCAACCATCGTCAACTCAGCCGACCTCACATGTTGAGGGGGAGCCAAGGTCTCCAACTGCTCCCGAAAGCACTTCACCAACCGAAAGTGCCTCACCATCCGAAGGTGCATCAACGCCCGAAAGCTCTACACCACAAGAAACCTCTGAAGCTCAAGATTCTCAATACATTCCTGAAAGCTCATCTATCGAGGGGGAGCATGCTGATATGTCTTACGATTGTGAAAGCCAGTCCGAACTAGAAGAAATGATAAACACTGAATTATATCCAACCTTTGATCCAAACTACCCTCCTCTCACCAAATGGACAAGAGATCATCCTGTCTCTCAAGTTGTTGGTGATGTATCTGAAAAGGTTCTGACCCGGTCACAACTCAAGGCAAAACAGACCTCCTTGTTTTCAAAAGTCGAATTATGCATGTTTAACTCATTCGTATCAAAAGTTGAACCAAAGACAGTTAATACTGCTCTTGATCACTCCGATTGGGTTCAAGCCATGCAAGATGAACTGAACGAATTCGAGAGGAACAAAGTCTGACGCCTTATTCCAACTCCTCCAGATGCCTCGGTTGTTAGTCTTAAATGGGTCTTTAGGAACAAAATGGACAAGGAAGGAAACGTAATTCGAAACAAAGCTCGTCTGGTCGTGAAAGGATACTGTCAGGAGGAAGGGATTGACTATGAAGAAACTTTCGCTCCTGTAGCTAGGCTGGAATCCGTAAGAATATTTATAGCCTATGCTGCCCACAAAAACTTTGAGGTCTACCAAATGGACGTCAAGTGTGCATTTCTCAATGGAGAACTCGAAGAAACTGTGTATGTGGAGCAACCTCCTGGATTCGTGAATGAAAAGTATCCTAACCATTGTTACATTTTGGATAAAGCCGTGTATGGACTGAAACAAGCTCCGAGAGCCTGGTATGAAACGCTGACTAAATTCTTAAAGATGTCCAAATTCAAACAAGGTTCGGTTGACCCAACCTTCTTTCGCAAGAAGGAAGGTAACCACCTTATGATCGTTCAAATTTATGTCGATGATATCATCTTTGGCTCAACGAATCCTAGCCTAACAATTGAATTCAGAAAGCTGATGGAGACTAAATTTGAAATGAGCTCAATGGGTCCTATTAACTTTTTCCTTGGTTTAAATATTAGACAGGGACCCGAAGGCATCTTTATTAATCAGGAAGCTTACACAAAGACTCTCCTTGCAAAATTTGGCATGATGGGAGATTCCAAAGTCAAAGTTCCAATGGCGTTCGGCACCAAGCTCACTCCATCCTTGGACAAACCGGCTGTTGATATTACGCTTTATCGTCAGATGATAGGCTCACTGATGTATCTTACTGCTAGCAGGCCTGACATAATGTTTTCTGTGTGTTACTGTGCTAGATTTCAGGCAAACCCACACGAACCTCACATGCTTGTAGTGAAGAACATTCTACGATATCTCAAGCGAACTACCTCTTTAGGTCAATGGTATCCTTCCAACTCAGGCTTCTTCGTTCAAGCCTACTCAGATGCAGACCTTGGAGGTTGTGGACTCGACAGAAAAAGCACCACTGGTGGCTGCCAATTCCTTGACGGGAAGTTGGTTAGCTGGCAGTCAAAGAAACAAACGTGCGTGTCTTTGTCTACAGCTGAAGTAGAATACATTGCAGCTGCATCCTGCACCTCGCAAGTGATTTGGATCCAGAGTCAACTCCGAGACTATGGACTCAATATGAAAAAGATCCCACTATATTGTGACTCTGAAAGTGCAATTAGGATCTGTCATAACCCAGTGCAACACTCAAAGACCAAGCACATAGCACTAAGGTATCACTTCATCAAAGATCATGTGGAAGATGGAAACGTTGAAGTACACTTTGTTAGAACCACTGATCAACTGGCTGATGTCTTTACCAAAGCTCTTCCTGAAGCCTCATTCAACAAAATTCTACAAGGGCTAGGTATGATGGAATCAGAGTCAGTACCACAAACTACCTCTCAAACTCAAACGTCAGAAGCGAAATAGACCGAACGTTCGGGTTCAGTTGAATCATCTGCACTCGCTCATCATTTCAAAGGTAGTTTTCTTGGTTGTAAATTTCATGTACAAAGTTGTTTATCTAATTTTCTAAAGTATTTCCTATTTGAAAATCTAAATTCCTTGGTTTTCCAAAAAAAATTCAAAACCGAAATCAGCCGAAGGTTCGGGTTCGGTTTTTCAAAATTTTTCAAAACCGAAACCAACCGAACGCTCGGGTTCGGTTTCTAAAATTTTTCAAAACCGAAACCAACCGAACGCTCGGGTTCGGTTTTTCAAAAATTTTCTCAACCGAAACCAACCGAACGCTCGGGTTCGGTTCCAAAATTTTTCAAAGTTTTTTTTAATTTCTTTCTGAGTCTTATTTTTTTTTTCTTTCTTATTTTTATTTAATTTTTTTTATATCAAAAACTCCAAAAATATTTTGTTCTTTATTTACTTTTTGGTCTTTCATTTTATTTGTGTGTTCGTTCGTTTATGGGGAACTTGCTGAATTAGTTAAGTGTCACTAGAAGCATGCTGCTGTATGTGCCCAAAGCCTCATCAGATTTTGAATAATAGCCTTAATGACTTGGTATAAACAAACCTTGTCTTCCCAATTAGGCTATCACATTTATTCTAATCAAGAGCTACCTAACTCTCTTCTCACATGAGATAAGAGTTTTCTGCTTGGTCCCACTTTTCACAGCAGAGGTACTTTGCTTTCTTACACCATCTCCAGTACATTTCTCCATTAAATTCGTTTCATCAACGTAACCCTTGAGACTCTCAGAAATTACCACTGAGGTTTATGGTTACTCAAAAAATGTGTTTATGATCTTAGTTTCATGCCACTACGAGCTGAGTGAAACCCAAAATTCAATACCAAATCTGAATTGACGGTGAACAATTAATTTGCTCAAGTTTTCACTAATGAATTGACGGACATATCCTCATGAAATCTCAAGTTTTTTTCTTTTGTGTGATTCCTATGAAATTGTTAAACACCATAACATTTCTTCCCTTGGGATCCAGTTTTATTTTTTTTGAGATTTTATATTTTGCAAGCCACTTTAAAATTATTTCATGCCTACTTGTTCAATAGACTACACCGGTCTCACAAGTACTTTGTTCACTTTCTATCTTATTTCAAGATTAGAACTATTTGAATCAAAGCTAAAGCCACCCTAAGGAGCCTAATTAAAAGAAGCCTTTCAACACTTCTTAATAAGTGTTTGATCGTTATTCAACGGGAAACCACACTAACACTTTAAGGTCTCTCTAGACTTTGAAGGAAGAGATTCGTGCTCGGGATCATTTGTTTCGTGTCTTTATTGACATCACAATTATTCCTAAAAAGATTTGCTTTATTTCTTTTCTTTTTACACCCTTAGCACGAAAATCTTTGATTTTCCAAAATTCTGGTACTAATAATTACAGGCTTTTTCTTTGGATCGGTTATTAATTATAAAGATGTGGTCAAAATTAATCCATGTGGGAGTATTATTCAAAAGATGCCGTTACAAGGATAAGATGAAGGGTTGCTGACTCAGGCGGGAGTCTAATTAATTTGATTTCAAACGGCGGTAAAAAGGGAACGCATGCGAATTTGAAACGTCCAATCTTTAACTGACGTCGCAAACGTGTGTGCGAATTTGAAACGGTTCCTCTCTGGCACAGAAAGGCGCGTGTGTGAATTTGAAACGCTTTACCAGAAACGGCGCTTGATGGGAGGCGTGTTCCAAGGAATCTGACACTCTCTCTCATGCGTGATCATCGCTTACCTTAACTGTCACGCATCAGTCAAATTCCGGGAAAACCTTTCGTATTTCGATAGAAGATTTGGGAATATATTTCTCTCTCCTTAAACCCCGGTATAAAAGGCGACATCATCTCCCTTTTACCTCTTTACTGCATCAAAATTCCTAAGAGAGCAAAAATTCCCTGAAACCCTTACTGTTCATCATCTTCTTCCCAACTTCAACAATGGCAGAATCATCTTCCGTTCATGCTACTTCCCATATCCTTCCCATTCGCCCTCAACAGTGTTTGCTAATCGATTTAACCCCTCAGGCATACGACTCCTACATGTTCCCAATCATCGAGTGCCTGAAGTATTCGCCAATAGCACCTGCACTTTCTAGGGTGGAATCGGTGCCCATGGAGCTCTTATCGCAAATTTATGCGACTGCACATTATGATAAAGCGGTCGACAGGATTTTCTTCGAGGTTTCTGATCACAAAGCCTCGATTTCCAAGCAACGATTTGGCTCATTGCTAGGGTTTGCTGCTGACCCTTCAAGGGTTAATCCGGAGACGATTTCGATAGGGCACCTCTACAATATGTTCTACAATATGGGGTACACGGAGGCGCTCACCTCCGTCGCAAAGTTCAAAAAGTCATGTTTGCCGCCACAGTGGAACGACATGTTCACTGTACTCTTCAAGGGTCTCTCAGAAAGGAGCTCAGATTCAGACGGCTCCAGTCGACTCTTCCTCTCCATCATGTACGGAGTTTACAACGGCGTCAACGTCGACTATGGGTTGGTTCTTTGGCAACAACTCATCCAAAGTTTATCCTCTTCTTCACGACATTCTAAGGTGTCATATGCACGGTTTTGGACCCTTATTACTAAGTGGGCGATGGGTAAGCACGATGTCCCCACTCTTGTCGGTGCGTCGATGTCTTCGATTGGTACATTCCATACCACGAAGATCATCGTCTCAGATGCATCGAAATTCCCTTTCATTGGTTCCATTCCAGAGACCATGTACGCTGATGTTCCAGCTGACAGCAGGATCATCCGGACCTACAAGGAGTTCAAGCAGTCTGGTCCGAGGGATCTCACGCAGGAGATGCTCAAGTCCATTCATGATGCCGATAAGCCTGTTTCAAGAGGCAAAAAGGCAGACAAAGGGAAGCAAGTGGCGAAAGGGGCTAAAGGCCCTTCTCCTAAAAAGAGGAAAGCTACTAAAGTTGCTCGGTCTCCGCAGCAGAATAGGCGAAAGACTCAACCAAAGCGAAAGCTCATTATCGCTTCCTCTTCAGGTGAGTCGGAGGGTGAGAGTTCAGATTCGGATGGCTCTGAAAGAGGCGACACCCCTCCAAGAGGCAATACCCCACCCAGATCACCTACCCCTGACATGGAAATCCATAACTCACCAATTCCCTCTCCCACTCAAACAATTCCCACTTCTATTCCCACCATAAACCCCTCTACCAACATTCCTAAAACCTCTTTCCCTATACCACCACCCATTTTCACCGATGCCACAACAACATCTACTGCAAAGGTTACAACCAACGTATCTGATACGGGGGTTCATACCGATGCAACCGAACCACCGCCAGCAACCGAACCCATACACACAACCGAAACCCAACAACCACCCGAACCTACCCCAGCTCAAACTCAACCTGAACCTACCCACACCACTACACCTCCAGCTTCTCCACCACCACCATCTCCAGGTCATGCCTCTGACGGAGATAACCCTTTCCTTGGCGGGGAGAACATGACATTTGATTCGGTCTATTTTAGTCCGTTTTAGGTGCAAAGCGACGATGATGAGGATGCTCCAGTAACAAAGAAGAACCTTAAGGAGTTGCACGAGAAGGTGGACTTGCTCATTGCTTCCTCCTCCAATTCTCAATCCTCTCTCTCTGAAGCTGCTCTTCAGAAGATTGTTGATGCCTTCTCCAGGGCTCAGCAAGACTCGGTCGCTTCTGCCACTGCCGCCATAGATGCCTCGACGAAAGCTTGTGAGGCAGCGACCGAAAAAGTCGATAAACTATTCTCAGACACCTCTACCCTGTTACAATCTTTACAGGAGAGTGCCCATGCTACCAAGACAACGTTGGAACCAATTGTTCAACAGTTGGCCACGTTCGTCTCCACAGAGTTGAAGTCCTTCGCTACCCTTCGTCAAACTTTAACAGACGACAACTCTGCCCTTCGGACCTCTATCGACGAGCGCCTCTCTAAACTCCAAGAGGATCTAGCCTATGACAACTCGTTGATGGACGCTCTCGCAAGGAAGACCACTGCCCTAAAGGTCAAGAGTGCTCAGCTTTCCAACTCTCAGCAACAAATTGACGCTCTTCGATCCGAACGGGAGGTAATCAGGACGTGTGTTTCGGATGTACACTCAGCTATATCCAACATCCTTGAAGCGCACGATCCGATCCTGAACCATTCTGTGAGGCGAACCCTTGCAGAGAAACTCATGCCCTGGATCTGCTCAGTAAAATAGAAGGGCTACCCAGTTTCGTGTCCACTCCGAAACAAGGGGGAGAAAAGGAGTCCGGATCTCAACCTCCTCATTCCTCGAAGGCAACTCACACAACCGAACCTCCTCCTACAGGCCAAGCCTCTGGTTCGGGTGTGAAGGATAAAGGCAAGAAACTTGCTGATGATGAAGAGGAAGATGATCAAGAAACTATTGCCGACTTGCTGAAACGCAAAATTCGTCACAATACTAAAGATGATAATATTCGTGTGGCGCGAGAAGCTGAAGAAGCTGAATGCAAACAGAACGAAGCTGAACGCAAACAGAAAGAAGCCCACGACCTACTCGAGAGCAGGAAGACTCTTTTCCCTGCTTGCACTCTCGAGAGGATGATTAAGGAGGCAATCGATACTCCGAGTATCTTATGGCTTGAATCGGTAATCTCCTTCGACTGCTACAACTCTGTCGACTCTCAGTTCGACATGCCCTTAACCCGAAAGGCGTTCATCTTTCACGCCTTCGCCAACGTTGCCGAAGTCCCTCATCCTCATCCGGAGGTTGATTGGGAATTGATCGAGTTCTATCTGAAGGCCGCTCAACCCCAGTACCAAACCTGGAGCGCTCAGAAGATCATCAACGTTCGGGTTCTGAAGCCATATACTGAAGGGAGATTTATCAACGTTCGGTTCAGGGTGATCAGAGGGTCTGCAAAAACCGAACATCTCATCTCTTTAGCAGATCTACCGAACCTCAACCCCCATGTCTGGATCATTCTGCACAACATCCTCTTGACTAATGAGGCTGAATATGGTCCGATCATTGACCATCTCAAAAGGATGTTGGTGTGCTATATCATGGAGGTCGCCCTGATGGATCAGGAGATTGCAAATGTCTTCAAGAAGAAACCGAAGATCTCTCCTGTTGGCTCGGCCAGTGATCTGAACTAGATGAAGATGGGAAAGATTGACCCAAGGCGAAACTCTGTCATGTTCACTAGGGCTGAAGGACAGAAATGTCTCTTTGCCTTAGCGGATAAACATCTTTATACCACTGCTTGTCTTGAGCATGTGTTGGGGATCATCCACAGGTGTAAAGAAAATACAGCGGATGATATCAAATACTTTGATGACATGATTCAGTGGTACATCCGATTCAGACAGACGATCATCTCCCTTATTTCTCGTCTGTTTCAGACTGTAAAGAAGAAGGTTCCTGCTGCTGCTGCTGGCCCAAGCAAGAAGTAATCATCTCGCTCCAATTGACGCAAAGGGGGAGATTGTTGGGTAGCAGATTTATTTTGTATTGTGTCATTGGGCTCGGTTAATATTCCAAGTTTTGCACTCCGGTTTGGGCCTGTCCAACTGTGAGCTTGTAGGGTTTAGTATATAATAATGTGCTTGCATGCATGTTAAGTTAACGATTTTAGAGTAACGATTGATAGCTTTACAGATTTCCTTCATCGTTCTTGTAAACCCTAATCCTCTACAGTAGAAGTTCTTTATCGAGCTCTTCTGAGGATTGTTTATTAATCATTCGACATCGTTTGATCCATTATTGTGTTCTTGTTGTTTACTCGTTTATTTCTTTACCTGTTTTATAGATCTAATCGATCTTCAAGTTAGTTTTTATCTTATCACTAACTTTGGTGAAATTTATTATTTATCTAAGGATTGGTCTCGGTTGCATTAGGTGGCTTGAGATAGTTGTTTTTATGATGAAGTTGCCGGTAAGATTATGATGTTTAGATCAGATGCATTTTCTCAATATATTGTATATTACAGTATGTGTCCTTGTGTGCTAGGATGTGGTTAGAGTGTAGTATGATGTTAGACAGATTGACGTGTAGATTGTTACCTGTGATGTTGAGTTGTCTTTTTATATGTATTATGTATATGTCGACATATGCTATGGTAAGTTTAGGCAGGCCACCTTTGTGCAGAAGGCAAAGATACTCGGGCGGACCAACTTAATGTTGAAGGTCAGAGAGTTGATGACAATATCAACTAAAGTGTTGCCATTCTAGATCTTCATTTCTAGGGTTTGATGGTAAGATCAACTAAAGTATTGTGAGCTTAGATACTTGATGTTTATTAGGCATATCGGTCTTAGGTTACAAGAGTCTTGGTTATATGATTGCATTTTTATTGTTATATGTGGTATCTTAGGGAACTCACTAAGTTTTGGATTATAGTTGTGGATTAAATGTTTTTTAGGTACTTCATCACATTGTGGGAAGGTGAAGGCATGATTATACACACACATCAACAGTTTTATGATTTCAGATTCCACGATGTTTTTCTTATAATTCTGATTTTGGTTTATGGTTATTGAACAAAGGATGTTCTCTTGATTATTACTTACTGGAAATTGATATTTACCTTAATTTAAAAGTAAAAATTTTATTTTTGAAAAATGGGACGTTAGATGTCTCGGATGATTTATTAATGGTTATACTCTTTTGTGATGAGCGTGTTTGGTATGAAGCATTTGAGAGCTTCTAGTTTTTGGATTTTGACAAAACACTCTAGTTTAAACAAAAAGTTTTGTTTGGCAGTATGAATGTTTAACTTTTATTTTAAACAAAACGCTTCAAATCTAAAACCTACTTTATGTAGCGTTTAACAAAACACTACTGGGTTTTTTAAAGCAATTTCCAGAATTGCCCTTTAAAATATATTTATATATTTATTTTCTTAAAACAATTGTCCTTTTATATAATTTTATATATTTCAAAAGTTTTCAGCTACTTTTGTCAAACACTCATATAACAAATAAAAATTATAGTTTCCAATTTTCAATTAACATCTATTTTTGTCAAACGTGTCTCTTATACGATAATTTATGTCTTTCAAATTATAAATATCAGTCGAAAATATGATTCTTTTTTATATGGTTATAGTTTTCTTTTATTTACCTAAAATAAATATTACTGAGGTATTGACTAATGTAAAAAAAGTTTGACAAAATTGCAAAAATGGTCCCTGTGGTTGTCAATTTTATGTGTTTTTGGTCCAAAATGAATTGTTGGTGCACCACTGGTCCAAAATTGGATATTTCTATTATTTTTGGCCCCTATCTACTTAAAAGGACCATTATGCCCTTATAATTTGTTTTTCCATTTTTTTATTCTCAATTTTTATTCAAAATAAAAAAAAACCCACCACCATCCTCTTTCTCTCTCTCTCTCTCTCTCTCTAAATCTTCATCTGGGCTCTTTAACTTCATCTTCTTAAACACACACATAAAGTACACAAAATTATGAAGATCCTCGTCCGATGGAGAAAAAGAAATACAAATGGGAACAGCCCCAAGGTCAATCGATAGTCCAGCGGTCCAACTCTTGTGCTCTTTTGTCTCGGAAGAAGGATGTGATGGAAGGGGGCTCGGTGTGGCTAGAGGTGGTGATGGTGGAGCTGTGATGGCAGCGGGTGGCTCCGCCGCTTCCTCTCTCTTCTGTTAGGTAGCTTGACGAGGAACAGATAGAAGGCAGCAGCGACATTGGGGTGTTTGATGGTGGTGGGTCACGACAGGGGGAGGCTGAGAAGCTGCCACAGTCGACTGTGGTGGCTCTCTTCGCCGGAAAAGTGAGAAACGAGGGAAAGAGACGAGTTGGAGATGAAAGGGAGGTCGGGGAAGGGATTTCGACGACATCAGTTGTGGTGGGTGGTGGTGGTTTGCATCGGCGATGGGTGGCAGTCGACTTTTGGTTTTCTTGCTTGCTCTAGCGATTCACGAAGGGGAAGGGGAAGTAGCGACCAGTGGGAGGTGTTGGTCGTTTATGGTGGAGCAAAGTGGCCAGAAGGATCATTGAGGTGGGTAGTAGAGTGGCGTAGCTTCTTCCTGCTCTTTTTCCGGCACTACAATGGAAGAGATATGGGGTCGGTATTTTAAGAGATGGGTATAAAGATCATGAGAGGGAGAGAGAGAGAGGTGGGTTTATTTTGTTTTTGTTTTTCATTTTATTTTAAGAATAAGAAAATAAATAAAAGAAATTAAAATATAATTATTTAAGGGGCATATTAGTCATTTTAGGTGGGATGTGGACCAAAAACATAAGAAAATATAGCCATAGGGACTAAAACCACACAAGGTATCTACAATTGGACCAGTGGTGCACAAACATTTCGTTTTGGACCAAAACTACAGAATTTGCCAATCATAAGGACCAATTTTGCAATTTTGTTAAAAAGGTTTTTTGTATCCGAAGATATTAAATGGAGTGACCCTAAACCTCTAAAAGAAATCTAAAAACTTTAGTATTAAAAATTTTAAATGCCATAATCGAATTTGTTTTAAAATCATTTTATCTTCCGCTCTTGTTTTAGGATAGTATCAATAAACCTTTATTGTTATTTTAATCATATCATTCCACAATCCAGATGTATGTCAATTTCATGTTGACGCTTCTTCCAATGCATAATCATATATTTTCTGCACACATGTTCAGAAAAATACTTTATATCGATTTATTTTAGTAAAATATATTCTCTTAGTAAATTACATGTCTTCAATAATTTTTATAATGTTCTCCTATGGACCTACGGAATGAGAGGTAATATTTTTAGATTTTTTCTTCTCGGATCTTTAATCAGGGGTGGAATTGGTATGAAGTTAATTCTTTTTTCTCTAAAAATTGTATATCATATCAATTATAATTGGTATAAAAAAATATCTATTAGTTTTGCACAAAATATATTTGGTATAAATATATTTGGCTACCCATAAGTTTGGTTGGTACAAATTTGTATTGGTATATATCAATTTCTTTTAATTTTTCTATTGTAAGATTTTAAAAATAAGCAAAGACATCGGATAATTTTAACGTTTAGTAAAAGAAATTAGTTACGTGGTTCTTTAATTTACAAAATAATTCTATTGAAGTAACGTAAAAGTAAGTTTTAATTTTGCAGATTAACGTGGTAATAACAATTAACTAATCCGGCCAAATGATTTACATAGTGTTCTTAAAATTGTAAATATTAAACACAATAACAATTGAAATATAGGATTTCATATATATATATATATATATATATATATATATATATATATATATATATATATATATATATATATATATATATATATATAGAGAGAGAGAGAGAGAGAGAAAGAGAGATGTTCAGGTGTTTAAAGCAATTATTGTTTTATTGTATGCATAAATGTGGACCAATCAATTTAAAAACCTAGATAAGGGTAAAATTGTAATCTTAGCTTGTAATTAATTTTGTTAATTAATTATTCAAATCATAAACCCTTTAATTTAGGCAAAATCATTTACATTTACTGATTTAAAACCCTAGATAGAAAACATCGACCTTCTTCCGTGTTAACTTCAATCCCACCGACGCAGAGGGGCGAGATGGCCATAGGAGTTCCTGCACATGGTCCTTCTCCGTAGCTTACCACTTCGTTTTCATCATTGACTCCATCTTCGTTTGGTTCACAGTTTCATAAAGGGATTGCAGTGAGTGAGCGCCTCCGGTGACAATTCTTTCTCCTTTCTCTTAATTTTCTTCCATAACCAACCATTCTTCAATCCCTTCTTCCTCGTTAACTTCAATCCCACCAACGCAGAGGGGCGGGATGGCCATAGGAGTTCCTGCTTGTACACACTCCTAGTTCACAGTCAATTGCAGATTGTAACACCTAACTCAACTCATCGTCTCAGTTGAATCAGCGAGTCAACACCAACGAGTCTCATTCTACCTCCGCACAGACAAGGATGCATGCACATCCAATAACTTGCAAAAAGAGAAATTGAATCACGCATCTATTGATGTAATGCAAATTATGTGTCCAAAAAACCCCTCTGAAATTTTCCCTAATTTGAATGGAAGACCTAACCCTAAAACATATCCCCCTCCGTGAATCTTCCAAATGTGGCCGTCTTTGGATCATTTATCCATATCAATATTTTTCTCTCTTCTTGTTCTCTGGAGGCGAACTTTAATCTCTCCGTTGTTTTATTGGTCTCGAAGAGACTAAGCAATTTGTTTTAGGTTTACAATAAGTTGGAGAGTTTAAAGAATACACTATATATACATTATTATGTATAGAAAAGGGAAGATAATAATTTTTTTAAAGGGAAGGAAGCGATGGAGAGCTCTGACACTGAAACAGGCATGGTTGATTACGGTGTTGGGACCATCGTTTGGGTTCGAAGGCGGAATGGGTCGTGGTGACCGCGTAAGATCCTGGGCCCCGATGAACTCTTTGCTTCTCCTCTCATGTCTCCCCGATCTGGAACTCCTGTCAAACTTATTAGGAGGGAAGATGCGAGTGTGTAAGTCCTCTAATTCACTTCCTCGATTTCATTCTTATGCTTTCTGTATCTCGTGTATATTTGCTGGATTGCTGAAAGAACAAAGACAACTGGTGTGGTTTTCATTTTTTGAGGAAGTAAAAAAGAATGATTGGGTTAACGTCATTTTTTTGTTTCTCACATTCGAAACCGTTGAACACACACTTGATATTACATAGCTAGTTAGCTCAGCTCACATAAGGTGATTGCTTCAAACAGCTGTGGCGCTTCAAATGCTGCAAACCAGTGCGCAACCATGACTCCGACACAAAATAGAGCACGATGATTAACAGGAGTCTGGATGTCCCATTTAGGATCGTGTTCCCGAGGATAGAAATCATGTTCCCGATTTATGGTATTTTCAAGTTCTGATTTTGTAAGTATTTTCATCTTCTTTTTATGATTTTTTTTCATGGAAATATTTCTCATGAACAGTAATTATGTGATTCTAACAAGTCATGACATTTCAGAAATCTTATAGAACACAAAAATAATTCTATGAGAATATTGCACACCAGGTGTGTGTAGAAATGTCTGAAAGAGAACATGATGTTCAAATTCTTGAAGAACACAAAATTAATTTATGAGTTCGTTATTTTTGTTACTTGATTTTAACATGTAGTATGAGTTCTCTTAGAATTACTAAAATTTGTTTTATTTTTGTCGTATAAAAGCATTCTGACATAGTTTTATTCTTACATAATTCAATTTCATGACAGTTATTCTCATAGAATGAATGAAGTACATGATGATCAATGACTCGAAGGTTGGATGAATGTGTGTGGGATAGACATGAACAATCCTCAATGGTTACCGATCTTCCAGAAAAATACACTACTCATTGTCATATTATGTTAGATTAATCTATAATAGAATGATAAGGGTATATGTAATAGTATATTCCAATAGAATAATCTACATATTATATTTGTTTGTTATTAGGGATTGTTTCATTATTATAGAATAAAATATAAAGTTTTTTATTTTTTCAAAGATGTGATAGAAAAATTTATCTTGTATCTAAAAATTTGTTTATTCTGCGAGAAGTAAGTATTTATTAGTTTATGGCTTGCATTTTCATAGAATATCATTTTAAAAAGAATATCATTCTGACAGAATAAAACCGGGTATGATTAAAAATTATGTTAGAATCATTTAAACTAAATTAATTTAAAAAGAATCAAAATTCAAAAATTAAGATAATCAAAGATCCATTAAAATCCGAAAGTTTATTTTTTTAAAATTGGGTTTCCTAATTTTAAGGCAATGCAAATGTACAATATTACCATTCTTTTAATTAAATGACATTATTCGATTTTTCTTTTATTTAATAATATAGGTAACTCACTTTTTTAAAATAAGTAAAATGATTGGTCCACATTTATGAATACAGTAACACAATAATTACTTTGAATAGAATAACCTAAGCCTATATATATATATATATATATATATATATATATATATATATATATATATATATATATATACAAGTTGTGAGATTTATGTATTATATGAGTTAATTTAAAAAGGTTAAATATAAATGTCAAAATATTTGAGAACTTTAAATTTATAAGAAAATAAGAAAAATAATGAATTATTATAATGGAAATGTTTTTTATCTTTTAAAATTAAACAAATGATTTAAATAAATAAAAGAAACTAATAAGCTTTAATTTTGAGAATTTTGAAATTAAAAGGTAACTTTATTAATAAAAATGATATCCATTTATTACTATATTTATTGTAATTATTTTATTAAAATATTAGGGAAATCTCCGAAAAAGTCCCAATATTTTATCATAATTTACGAAAAAGTCCCAAACTAAAATTTGTTTATGAAAATGTCCTAATTACCGGTAAAAATGACGATTTGGCTCTATTTCCCCGCTTTACCGGTTTCATTACTTAACCGGTTTTAAAAAAGTCCCATTATTTTACCATAATTTACGAATAAGTCCCAAATTATTGTAAAATAATAGGATTTTAATGAAAATAATGGTAAAATAATGAGACTTTAATGTTTTCGGGTAAGTAATGAAACCGGTAAACCGAAAAAATAGGGCCAACTCGTCATTTTTACCGGTTTTTGGGACTTTTTCATAAACCAATTATAGTTTGGGACTTTTTTGTAAATTATGGTAAAATATTGGGACTTTTCCGGAGATTTCCCAAAATATTATGTGAAAGTTAATAAAATAAAAAAACTCATAAAATGACATGTGGGAAGAAAAATTAATTCAAAATAACCATAAAATGACATTTGTAAAATTGAATAAGAGTGTGACAAGTGACAAATATTAGAATATATATATATATATATATATATATATATATATATATATATATATATATATATATATATATATATATATATATATATATATATATATTCAAACTTTTGTATCATTACCGTATCAAAATTGCTCAATTGGTAAGGTGCTATCAACCAAACATGTTGGCTACCAAATATATTGGCTACCAACTTTCTTGGTTCGGTTGTTAACATGTTGGTTGATTTTCCGTGGTACAAGTTTGACATCCCTACCCTTAATTGTTTCTTTTACCCCTAAAATGATGTTTTGTCTTTTTGTAGGTTTTTTGACTTTTTTTGTTATTTTTTTGTTTTTAATATTTTCAATAAATACAATTATTATTATTATTATTATTAATGTTCAAACTTTTTTGTGTTGTTTTTTATTCATTAATGTATTATTTTTTCGTTCGGACTATTCATGTATTATAATTTGGTAGGATTATCCACATGTTATTATTTTCGTTCCTACTATCATTGCGTTGTTTTTTTTCGGTCGGATTATTCATTTGTTACTTTTTTTTCTTATGAATTATTTTTGTGTTATTTTTTTTGTTTCGACTATCCCTATGTTATTTTGTATGTTTTGAATTATTCACATGTTATTTTTTTCATTGAGGCTAACCTTGTGTTATTTTTTCGTTCAGACTATCATTGTTTTATTTTTTTTGTCCTGCCTATCTTTGCGTTGTTTTTTTCGGTTGGATTATGCACATGTTATTTTTTCATTCGGACTATCTCTATGTTACTTTTTCATTGCGATTATCTCTATGTTATTTTTCTGTTTCGACTATTCATATGTTATTTTCTTCGATCAGACTATCTTTGTGTTATTTTTTCGTTTCGACTAACATTGTGTTGTTTTTTTTTTCATTCAGATTATCCTCATGTTATTTATTTCATTCAGACTATCTCTGTCCGAACGGAAAAAATAACACATGGATAGTCGGAATAAAAATATAATACAGGGATAGACTGGACGGAAAAATAACAAAAAGATAGTCGAACAAAAAAATAACATATGGATAATCCGACCGAAAAAATAATACAAGGATAGTTCAAACGAAAAATAAAAATACAACTATATATAAGATAATGTTTTTCTAAAACACAAATAATTAAAAAATGACATAATAATAATAATAATAATAATAATAATAATAATAATAATAATAATAAAGACAACAAAAAACAAAAGACAAAAAAATTAGAAAAAAAAAATCAAATCAAAATGGGTTAATTTAAGTCAAATTAAGGAGTTTCTATTTAAATAAAATCAGAGAGTATGCAAAACAAACATCCTATTTTTACTTATGTTAGACCGATGGTTACGGGCAATGGGGTGTCTTGTTTTTCTAAGGTGGCATCGAAAACATGTCTTTATAACGGCTTAAACACCGCCCCATAGGCATGTTTTTGTGTGTTATGGCATCGGATGTTATTGTGGCAATAGGAGGCAACAAACGTTTCTTGGGTTGCAAATCTCAAACGGTCGAATTTGAGACTCTAGTTGAACGGTCAAAATGTATAAATAAAATCAATTTTATTCGCCTACAAATACATATGCACTCTATTTTTACTTAGACAATACTTCATTTCACTTTATTTTTTACACACAACACAGCTAACTATGGATCAAAACTCAAATAATCCTCCTCCAAACACAAACACATCCCTCCTCTCAGTTTTGCATAATATGAGGCATTCGCGAACATCCTCAACTCGCAAAGCTCACCACAACTACCATTTTATGGCAACTTTTCCAATCTAGCCTCACCCCCACTATAATTCCATATAAAAAACCTTTTCAACACATTTTCTTTCTTGCCACAAACAACCACACAACGACCACCCACACAACAAACGGTTCTCGAGACCCAAGTAGGGATAGTCGGAAACCAATGATCAAGAAAGGGAGAGCAATAAGGAAAGGGAAAAAAGTTGCGGTCGTGGTGGAGCAATCAGAAAAATAACCTCCAACATGGTGGAAAATGGAGGAAGAGTATGCGTTGGTGGTGTCGTGGTGCGGGACATCAAAAAACTCGACTAAGGGAAACGATATGACAAAAGTCGTTTTTGGGAAGTTGTGATCGACAAATTTCGCAAAATTTTGAAGAAGGATGACACATATCTCAATCACGATATGTTGAGTGACAAGCGGACTCAAATTAGTAAGAAGTGCACCAAATTCATTTCATCTACAATAAACTTTCCTCGCACAAGCAAAGTGGTGCGACCAATTTTGATGTTTTTAGAGCGGCGATAGAGCAATATCATGTCGAGCTGGGTCACGTTTTTTAGCACGAAAAAATTTGGGAGTTTGTTAAGGACGACCCAAAATGGTCTAAAACACAAACATCATCAGAACAACAATAAAAAAGGTCTTGCGGCTCGGGTTCGGTCGATATTTCTGACGCACGTACGAACATCAACTTCAATACCGACACAGATGGGCTCTCGGATGACCTCAACGACAACGAAGAGAGATCCCCGCCTCGATAATCGATAGGGTGCAACAAGGCGAAGAGGGCTCAACGACATGCGAAAGAAAGCGAAAGTAGACTTCAAGAGCACGTGTAACTGAAACATAAATTTGACGTTCACTATGACATCACAATTAAAAGATATGAATTGCAATATGAGCATTTGGAGCTCCTATGTCAAGAAGCCGAGAAAGATCGCATGACGAATGATTTGACAATTCTTCACACCAGCAAGGATAATATGACATCGAGACAATTGCAAGTGCTCCGAAAAATGAAGACAAAGATCGTGCAGAAATATTTGGGCGACAAATAGTGTATCGGTTTTATGTTTTTTTTTTAAATTTAGGACTATCGTATGTTTTTGTTCAATGTTTTTTTTATTATATGTGTTATTAATTTATATGTTTTTTATAAATATTATAACATAAATAAATAAAAATAAAACAAATTGGAAAATAGAAATTACAAATAAAAAAATAGAAATTAAAAATAAAAAAAAATTAAAAAAAAAAAGAAAATAGAAAATAGGGGTTGTTATTAGATGTTATTTTGTTTTTCGCATGGGTGTTATAATACCAATGTATAATTAGGTTGATAACCTGGACATTTTAGATGTGATAATATATAATAACATGTTGTCCACACCTAATAATTTTATCCACTTCAAAATATATTTTTATATATCTTTTGTCATATTTTATTATCTTTGGATGCAATGTCAACTTCCAATAAATTTAAATGAATAAACTGACAACATATAGTATTCGGTACCAGTTTATCTATTCTATGGTGTAATGAGAATTTTAAAATAATTATATGGCCTATTGAAACTAACAAGATCCTCAAAATAATTTAATAATGTGTTGAATAAAATTAAAATATAAATGACTGAAAGAACAAAGTATTTACTTTTAGTTGAACATTAACCCTTCTAAAATCATCTTTAACCAAAATATAATTTCCGATTGCTTTTTAAATTAAGGAACGAACAAAATTCACAATGATTTTTTGAAAAAGAAAATAACTCTTAATAGTTTAATCACGAAGAAAAGAAACTATTTCCACAGGAACCTTTTTCAGTAAACTTTTTACCATTTGAGTTTTAGTAAACTATATGACCCTTTTTTTAACCTTTATTTGTATATTCGAGTTTTTTCTTTGGAATTGAAAGAAATAAAATTCTATATGTACCTTCTAAATTGTTTTGTATACCTTCATGTGAATAATAATATTTATGTACCTCATGATTTGAAAATTTATATGAGTGAGAGGTATATATAATAACATTTTTAGGGACCCCTCCCAGCCCATTCAATCCACTTCCATATTAGTTTTTTTTTTTATTTCAACATACAACACATGAAAATCCTACATTTTTCAATCCATTCAACCAATTAAACTAAAAAAAAAAAAAACCAACCAAGGTACAAGTCTTAAAACATATGGTATAAGAGAAAAACAGAAACACAATGAAGCGGATTAGTGAAACCAATTAAACAACCCACCACTCACAACCCTCCCAACTCACTGAAGAGGGAGTGGTATCTTGGTGGCAGCAGCGGTAACTCTATTGCTAATTAAGACTTTTATCTTAGTTTTTTTTATATTTTTTAATTGAATTGGTTGAATAAGTTGAAAAAGATAAAATTTTCATATGTTGTAGGTTGTAAAATGTGAAAAAAAAAAATCTGATTTGGTAGTGGGTTAGTGGGTTGAGAGGAAATACTCTCATCCCTTAAAAAATCGTTTGTTACATTAATCCAACTAGTTGTGAGACCCGTATATTATACGGGTTGGATAAAACAAAAAAAATTAAATATGAAGTTTTAAACAAAGATTTATTTAAATTTGAAATTTAAAATTTGAATTTAAAAGGAAACATATTAAATACTATATGAGAGTTGTAATATTGTAATTTATTGATTATTTTCAATTAAGGTGTAAATATGATGTGTTAATTAAGAAAGATAAAAAAAAATAAGAAAATGAAAAATGGAAAAAACATTTATTCAAAACTACCACAAAATGACAAGTGTCAAAACTCATAAGAGATTGACATATGGCAAAAAAAACCTTCATTTATTAAGGAGGATCGGACGGATTGAAATCTAAAATCTAAAATATATAATAATCTTTTGATAAGGTAAATATTTATATACCTTCGGATTGGCCTGTAGCCCATAATTGTTGGGAATTGCAACGAACGAAAAGGTTTTTAATAAAATAAAAAATTCGTCAATTGTCTTATTATAATTATTTATTTGTCGTGATATATGGTTGATTAATTTCTTATATTAGAAAATATCATAAGTGGTTATTAACTTATTATTATTACAAGTTATAAGAATATTTTTTAAATATCAAAAATATGTTTATTGGTAAATTATATATGTAAAAATGAAAATTTTTGTTACTCTCATAAATCATTACGGACGTGTTCGTCAAGGAGCGTTTGAGAGCTTCAAGCTTCTAGCGTTTGACAAAATGCTACTTTTTGAACAAAAAGTCTCGTTCGGCAGTACAAACTTCTAACTTTAGTTTATATAAAACGTTCCAAATCTAAATGCTACTTCATGTAGCATTTGACAAAACGCTACAAGCTAAAAGATATTCGCTACCCGCTACAAGCTACCCGCTACCAGCTAATTTTGCCGAACACACCCTATATGTAGCTACCCAGACTTCCTTCAGCGAAGTTATCTTTCGTTACTTGAATAATTATTTCTTCAAATGTTGTTAGTTTTGTGATATTATATTGAAATAAATAAAATCAAAAAGCGGTTATTTAATATCTAGAAGAATTACACAATATATAAGAGAATTAATCAAATGGTAAATAATTTAATTAAATGAATTTATGAGATTTTATGGTTAAAATAATTCCTTAAAAGAGTGATTTCAAGTTAATAAAAGGTTTATATGAAGGTTGAAGGGCTAAAGAGTTATTAAGGGAAACTTAAATTGTTAACTAATCTAGGTTTACGGGCTATTAAGAAGTAAACCATGGAAGTATAGGTTTTTTTCCCTTTAAATCTCATGTAACCCCAAGGGAGTGCGATTGACAGGTTAAGAGGTTTTATAGATCGTACGTTTTTCTTATAGCCTCTTATGAACACATCAAACAACTCCATCGGTTCTTCTTGGGCCACAATCGAAAATCAGAGAGTCGAGAAAAAACAACCACATGGTCGTAGGGGGAAGGAAGGTGCGATTGAAGGAGGTCGACCTGTATTTTGGGCTGGTGTGTTCGATCGCAAAAGAAGAAAATAGGGAGACGAGCGTGAAAGAGATAGAGAGGAGTGAGAAAGACAAAGAGATAGTGAGGGAGTGAGTGAGGTTGACGGGTTTGTTTGTGAATGCAAGGCTGTGAAGAATCGATCACTACAACTTGGTAAGCTCTTGGTCTTTTATTCATCATGTGTTTAGGGCTTAAATGCTAGATTTTTTGGCCGAAATTATGAAGTCTTTTTGTGTGTCTTTGAGCGTTTTGTCATGATATATTCCATCTCCATGTCTTGTGATATCTTGCGGGTTGGATTATGGTTGAAAATTGATCAACCAATCTTGGTTAAGTTCTTGAGTTTCCATTCTTATGTGTTCTTTTTCCAATTACTTGATGAAATAGTTGAAATCATGAGTTGAAGTACCTTATTATGGTGCCATGTTTCTTGTATTTTGAACCTCCAAATCTTATAATTTTCTACATATGATTTTCCTACATAAAAGACCATGTTTTGAACCATTCAAAGGTTCTCGAAACAGTTCCTAAGGTACTTGCTTGTTATTCTAGTAAAGAGATGCTAACGTCTAGCTTGAAAAGTAATGCAATTTTTTCATTGTAATGTCTTGCATTTTTCTCCCCTAAAACACCATTGTAAGGGCTAAAATAAAGACCTTATTTTTCAAGAGGTTCTTGTCTAAAATTCCACCCAAAGAAATCTTAGTATATATCTTAATATGGAGCTTAATAAGCTCTTAAATGGTGGGTGTAGAATTGTAACATCCTGATGATAATGTATTTCTAAATTTAAACCTATAAAATTTTTTATGTTGCATTTTGGGTCCCTAAGTTGAAGGAAGTGTGTATGGGAAGCCCTAGTGGCAATTTCGTAATTTGGAGGGTTTGGGAGTACGCCATGCGTACGTGTGTACACTTAGCATACTAAGGTGTGCCTTCGAAAGCAGGACGTACGTACCCATCATGTAAACCCTAATTTTTAAGGTTTGACTCATATTTAAACCCCATTATAGCCTCATTTTCCCTCACTTTATCAGCCTCCACCTTCTCAAACGTGTCTCCCACCCTAATATCTTCTTAAGGAGCCATTTCTAAGCCTGTGTGTGTTTTGGTGCTTTTTAAGAATAAGGAAGGAAGAGAATACCACCTTGAAGGAGTGAAGCTCTCTAGATCTAGAATCACACCACCTTTTAGCACCATTTTGAGGTATCAAGTTCTAAACTTGGTGTTGTTTCTTGCAGATCTTGTTTTGGGTTAGTTTTATGTAACGTCTGGTTCCTGGTACGTATTTATCTAAAATTTATTCATTTTAGTAGAGCTACTCGACGAGTTGGGAGCCTCAGACTCATCGAGTAGAAACAAATTTTGGACGCGAGTTTTAATCCATCTACTCGAGGAGTTGAGACCTTCAACTCGACGAGTAGGTCTACCAACATGAAACCCTAATTTCGGGGTTTTTCACCCTATTTATGCAACTTAACCCCCACCTTTTGGCCTCATTTCCAGTCTCCAAGTCCAAAACCCTAATCCAAGAAACCCTAGAGCATTTTGTGAGTGTGTGAGCCATTCTTGAGTAATTTTTTTGTGTTCTTGAAGCTTGAAGAAGAAGAAGGAGCTATAGGGTTCAAGAAGAAGATAGTAGATCCAGAGACTTCCTTCCATCCTCTTAATTTTTTGGTAATCAAGTTTCTAGCTTGGCTATTAGTTCATTAGATCTTTTTACTTCCTTTTTATGAGAGTTTTGGTTCAAGAATCTTGATCTGTGGGATTTAGATGTCCCAAGTGGCTTACCTTTCAGATCTGGGATCTAGAAGGGGTTTCATGGCATAAAGGTGCAAACTTTATGACCATGGAATCCCCATGCAAGCTTAAAGACGTTATTATGTCCTTTTAAGCCCCAAAAGACCGTGCATTGAAGTAAAGTCCGAGACTTTACGTATTTAAGTGGTGTCTAAGGTCTAGATCTGTGTTAGGATTCTTTAGTTTGGAGTATTATTGATTTTGGACCAAGATATATGTTCTAGAGAGCTAGGGTTTGAGTTTAACTCTTTGAGAAGGACTAATAGTGGGTAAAGTTGGAAACTTTACCCTTAAAAAGGCATTTCCAGTATGTAGAAAAAGTATGGAGTTTGGATCTGAAGAGTAGAGGCTTAATCCTTTAAGATGACCCAAATAGACTGAGGAACTCGATGAGTTGATGACGTTTTGTCTCCACTTTGTATAAGGTAGAACTCAACGAGTCTGCTAGGAGACTCGATGAGTTGGATCATGATTTCAGGATTTCTGAATTTATAGAACTCGACAATTCAAGAGGATGCGACGAGTTGAGTCACCTCGGATGGTTGGCTTTGAGTTTAACCAAATGTTGCCTTTGAACAGGGGTAAAATGGCCATTTGACCCTAAGGAGGATTATTAGGTTTTTGACTAAGCCGTCATCGATTCCTCACTTGAGATTTCAGCAGTCAGCTTTGCGAGGTGAGTTTCCTTCAGTAGAAATGGGTTTACAGCCCCAAGGTCGGCGTGTATATGTAATACGTTAGTAGCTGAGTGTGGGCAGGGCCCGAATATCATAGTAGCCGAGTGTGGGCGGGGCCCAAATCTCGTAATATTATTTTAGTATGGATATGTGACTGCTCAATAGAAATACATATACTTATTGTCTGTGTGATACTTGTATGCATGTTAGACAGCGGAGTGTGGGTGGGGCCCGAATCTCTTAGACAGCGGAGTGTGGGCGGGGCCCGAATCTCCTAGACAGTGGAGTGTGGGAGGGGCCTGACTCTCCATGAGAGTGGGCGGGGCTCGTATCTCCTAGTTGCATGTTATGTGTATGGTATGTGGTAGTTTGGGGAGACTCACTAAGCTTCATGCTTATAATTTTCAGTTTTGGTTTAAGGTACTTCCACTAGCAAGGGGAAGAGCTCGGGATGACTGCATGACACATACCACAGTTTTAACCTGGGATGTCTAGACTCTGATGTTTTGACACGTGATTTTGAAACAATATTTTGATATGATGTTTTTGGGGATACATGACTTGTGGTTTTATTATGATGTTGATGGATTATGGTTTTCTAAAATGATTTAAAACAAAACTTTTGGACCGTATTTTTGGGATGTTTCAAGTTGGTATCAGAGCCTTGGTTTGAGGGATTTGGGCACACTCTCGTGTGTGTCTGGACTCAAACTGAGGACTTGGTCGGGAAAATTTTCAAAATAAAATCATTTTATAAAAAGAACTTTGAAAAGAGAATAGGGTGTGGTGCATTCAATCAGTCGAGCTCAAGTAAGTACTCCCAAATTACCCATACAAGTTTATGTTATGATATGTTTATGAGAACTGCATGCTAGATTACTAATAAGGATCTAGGAAGGATGCCTTATGTGCCTGTTATGTGTGTATCAGCTTTATGAGATTTGCATGCTAGATTAGGGCTAAGGATCTAGGAAGGATGACTTGTATGCATGTTAAATGTATCTTAGCTTTATGTACTACATGCTAGTACGGATTAGTCAGGGATGGCCTGAATGAGATATGCTTGATTATGTTTACTCAATGCTCGAATGCTGCTTGCTTTGTACTTTTAGGAGTCTTAATTATCTTTTACTAACTAGTAAATGAATATGTTAAGTTACATATTTCAAGGACTAAATAATTTCAAAAGGTTAGGTCTAGCTCTATTTCACAGCTCTTGTTTGAGTCCAACTGTTGTAGGGTAGGATCTCTCATTCAAAGAATTATCTTGTATTAGCGATATGTAATGGTATTCGTGGGCTGGTTAGGGGGGATAGCTGAGACTTCTTATGCACCTGATGGCAGAGAGTGGGTTGGTGATTACCCTAGGGCAAGCCTAGGATGAGATTAGCATGAGACCAGCAGTAGTAGTAGAAAGGACTTAGCAGAGTCGAGGCGGTTCTTGAGGAAAGTACAGATAGATGTGGAAGGTAGTATGGGCCCGTACTACTGAAAGCAGAGGATTCTTACTCGAGTTAAGGAAGGTTGAGATGAAACCAGGAAACTTGTAGTATGTGAGATCCCTCGACTTATGTGAGTATACTGATGTTTTGTTATGGTGTATTTTTAGTATGATGATGCTACACACTAGGCCAGTCGGCACTAGTGAGGGATCAAGCTCGGGCTTTGGAGTCTGGCAACTTGATGAGCAGACGGGAGAGTTCATCTAGTCTGAGATCACACGCAATATTATAGACCACAATCCTGTGATCTTTGGTTCGGTCAAGGAGGGCATCTTAGAGATACTTGATGATAGGTTGGGTGCATTTTGCACTGAGATGGCGGCCATGCTAGGGGCGTGCACACTGAAATTCAGGGAGTTCAGGGCTTGTGGAGCTCCCGATTACCATGGGGATCGGCACACCATTGCGAGTATCAGATGGTTGGCAGATGTTTCCAACACATTCCATACTAGCAGATGTCTCGAGGGGGACAAGGTTAGACTTGCATCCTGTCTTCTGAAGGACAGGGCACGTGATTGGTGGGAGGAGGTCGAACGAGCCATTGAAGATGATACTGTTCTATATGCGATGACTTGGAGTGATTTATTGGCTAGGTTCAGGGCCGAGTTTCCACCTATGATTGAGGTGCAACAGTTTGCTAGGGAGTTCCAACATCTCCAGTAGACGACTGAGACAGTGGCGGAGATTACCTCCAAGTTCAGGGAGAGGGCCCTTCTCGTTCTGTAGTATGTGGCGGACGAGGAGATGAAGAAGGACCGATACCATGAGATGTTGCTGAGTGATATCTTACAGTTTGTGAGTAGATCCAGCTACAAGACGCTGGAGGATATGATTGCTAGGGCTCGTGAGAGAGAGAGAGAGAGATTGATTTAGAGATGGAGAGGAAGAGGAAGCCAGAGACGGTGTCTGGCGTGGAGGGATCGGTTAAAAATCCCAAGGTAGATTCCAAGGGGAAAGGCCAGCAAGGCCGAGGCCACTACGACAAGTGCGGCAGGGGGTACGAGGGGACGTGTAGGGCGGGTAGTTCGGGCTGCTTCAAGTGCGGCCAAACCGGACATATCAGCAGGGATTGTACTGCTACCACCACCACCACCTCATCATCTGATCTGATTTGCTTTCAGTGCAATTAGAGGGGCCACAGGAGGTCCCAGTGTCCAAGTCTAGCAGTGGTAGGACAGGTGGCGGCACCCGCTCCTGCTACGTTGATGATTACAGACGGCCGTTAGGGCCGGACAGAGGCGCCAGTGGCGATGAGTAGAGCCTTCCAGTTGACAGCAGAGGCGGAACATGCAAATCCTAATGTCGTTTCGGGTATGTATCTTCTCCTTATCTCTTTATTTATATTGATTATTTCTCATGTTTATGTGTTTGTTATAGGATCGTTCTTAGTAAACGGTATATCAACCTTGGTACTGTTAGATTCAGGTGTCACCCGATCTTTTGTGTTGCTTGCACTCAGCAAGCGTTTCACAGGGGCTCCTGGAGAGTTGGATAGCCTGCTTGATGTGGAGATAGCAGACGATAGAACCTTTAGGGCTGCGAGAGTTCATCGAGGATGTACCATACATTTATTTGATGAGAAGTTTTCTGAGGATCTACTACCTATTCCTCTGCGAGGGAATAAGGTTATAGTGGGTACGGATTGGTTGAGCCCCAATGGAGCAATGATCGACTGCGAGCAGTAGCTATTGAGGGTTCGGACTCCTAGTTGGGGAGGGTTAGTGATTCAAGGTGAGCAACCGCATGGTGGATTGAATCTGAGCTTAGCAGTGAGAGTGGGGAGCTACCTTCCGCAGGGTTGTGCGGGATATGTCGCCTATGTCATGGATACCCGGGATAAGGGTAAGGCGATAGTCAATGATGTACCGGTAGTGCGAGAGTACCCGGACGTATTTCCGGAGGATTTACCTGGGATACCTCTGGAGAGACAGGTTGAGTTCAGGATTGATGTTGTCCATGGTGCAGATCTGATAGCCAAGGAACCATATCGGTTAGCTCCTCCCGAGATGCAGGAGTTGCCTACATAGCTGCAAGAGCTGTTAGACAAGTGCTTTATCAGAGCGAGTAGTTCACCATAGGGAGTCCCGATCCTATTTGTGAAGAAGAAGGACGGGTCACATCAGATGTGCATAGACTATCGGGAGCTGAATAAGGCAACGATGAATAACCGTTATCCCCTCCCGAGGATTGATGATTTGTTTGACTAGCTACAGGGCACATATTGGTTCTCCAAGATTGATCCATGGTCGGGTTATCACCAGATGTCAGTCAGAGACGAGGATGTGTATAAGACAACTTTTAGGACTCGCTATGGCCACTATGAGTTCGTGGTGATGCCGTTTGGGCACACCAATGCTCTAGCTGCATTCATGGACCTCATGAACCACATGTGCAGGCTGATGCTGGACTGGTCTGTGATAGTTTTCATTGATGATATCTTGGTTTACTCCTAGAATCAGGAGCAGCATGAGGAGCACCTGAGGGAGGTGTTGGAGACTCTAAAGAGGGAGAGACTTTTCTCAAAGTTCTCCAAGTGTGAGTTCTGGTTGCGCAAGGTGTTGTTTCTAGGGCACCTTGTCAACCAGTAGGGTATTCTGGTCGATCCGGCCAAAATAGAGGCTGTGATGCAGTGGGAGGTCCCGAGGTCTCCAACTAAGATTCAAAGTTTTCTTGGTCTAGCAGGTTATTACCGGAGATTCATCCAGGATTTCTCCAAGATCGTTGTTCCTTTGACCCGACTGACCAAAAAGTCGATGACATTCCACTGGGGGCCTGAGCAGCAGGCAAACTTCGAGACTCTCAAACAGTGGTTGTGTGAGGCACCAATTCTGACCTTGCCAGAGGGCGTTGATGACTTCGTGGTTTATTGTGATGCTTCGATCACAGGCATGGGTGTGGTATTAACGTTGGGGGCTGTGACTTTCTCCCTTAAGATTTGGTGGCGTTTACCTCTGTGGTGTTCATTGTACCATTTACACGGACCACAAGAGTTTGAGGTACCTCATGGATCAGCCGAATCTAAACATGAGGCAATGTCGGTGGTTAGATATGGTGAAGGACTATGACTGTGTGATCCTGTACCACCCGAGCAAGGCCAATATGGTAGCTAATGCCCTGAGTCGCAAGGTGGTAGCGGCCCTGATTCGAGACATATGTTTGAGGATGACAGTGATTACTCCATTGTTGGATCAAATCAGAGAGGCGCATGTCAAGGGCCTGAAGGAAGAGCATTAGAAGTGCAAACGGATCGTAGGTGGGGTGGCCTCATTTAATTATGATAGCCATGGGTTGCCGACCCTCCATGGGAGGGTCTAGGTTTCATACCGGGGCGGAGTGCGACAGGTCGTGATGGATGAGGCCCATAAGTCGAGGTTCTCCATCCATTCCGGGGCGACAAAATATGTATAGGGATCTTCACCATGATTACTGGTGGCCCTGCATGAAGCGGGATGTATCATGGTACGTGGAGCGGTGCTTGACCTGCAGGAAGGTCAAATCCGAGCACTAGAGACCACATGGCAAGATGCAACCGTTAGACATTCCCGTGTGGAAATGGGAAGATATCACCATGGATTTCATCACTAAGCTTCCCAAGACCGCACATGGAGTTGATTCGATATGGGTCATCATGGATCGGTTGACCAAGAGTGCTCATTTTATTCCAATCCAGGAGTGCATATCGGCCGAGAAGCTAGCCGAGATTTACATGCTGAGATAGTGGCACAACATGGAGTGGCTGTCTCGGTGGTGTCAGACCGAGATGTCCGTTTCACTTCTAGATTTTGGAAGCGGTTTCTCGACGAGATGGGTACTCGTCTCCACGTCAGCACTGCTTACCACCCTCAGAAGGACGGACAGAGCGAGAGGACAATACAGACTCTCGAGGACATGCTACGCGCATGTGTTTTAGATTTCGGTGGCAGTTGGGATATGTATCTTCTGTTAGCGGAATTTTCGTATAAAAACAGTTACCATGCCAACATAGAATGACTTCCCTTCGAGATGCTCTACAGGATGAAGTGTAGGACCCAAATCTGTTGGGGCGAGGTCAGTCAGAGAGTCATGGCGAGTACTGAGGTAGTTCTCAAGACTACAGAGCGGATCCATCAGGTCTGGAGCAGACTCCAGATTGCTCAGAGTCGGCTGAAGAGCTACGCCATCAAGCAACGTTCAGACTTGGAGTTTCAGGTGGACAATATGGTCCTCCTGAATGTGTCACCTTGGATGTAACATCGAAAATTTTCAAACAAAATTTTCATTTAAAATCACATAATTCTCATAACACATATCTCAAAGATCTCATTTATTTAATTTACAAATCGCAACCCCATAATTGTTTGATTAAAATCCAGGATCCTCAAAACATAACTCTTTCACTGATGTGTACAATCAAACCAGTGCCTTCCCGCAATCCCGAGGAAAACCTGAAACACATAACACATAACACGGTAAGCATGAAGCTTAGTGAGTTCCCCAAAATACAGCACATATCCCAATAGCCTCTCATGGCTATACTCAGATAAGACCGTCCGCTCAATGTGTCTTAGTGGGACCCTCCGGTCCCAAAACTTGGGTGGACCCTCTGGTCGTAACTCAATAAGCTCTTAATAATACACATCATAAATCACATAGACATAATGTTGGATATCATAGTATTCAACATAAACACATAAAAAATCTCAGTCACACAAAGATACCACTCATGGTAAGTATAGTGAGAAGACTCGCCTCGGATGATTAACAACACCTATAAACGCTGCTGCTATGAACCGGCCACTAACTCTGTGCCAAAACCACAATTATCATAATTAGGAACTAAGTCCAAACTCTCACTCATTAGGTCTAAAGGTAGTCCACTAACCAGCTCATCAATGACCTAAAACCCATTGAGCCCAACAAGGCCCAATAATAATGGGATCTCCCGAGGCCCAACTCTCAAATCTAAAAGGCAAGCCCAAATCAAGGGCCCAAAGCACATTTATATAATCCTCTGGTCCAAGACTTTACTGCAACAAGCCCAAAATCCAGGCCCAATACTCAAGGCCCAATATGAGACTTAGCCCAAAAGTCCACAGTGAGGCTACGCGGGGCGTACTTCTCTTGGTACGCTCAGCGTACTCACGAATCCATATTGGCCATCGGGGACATTGGGGCAGTATGTGGGGCCGACGTATAGGAATTATGCTCAACGTACTCCCCAGATTCACTCTTTCTACTCATTTGGTCTTAAACAGTTAAGACATTACCTCAAATCCCAGATCTAGACTCCCTAATGGCACTTACTCCATAAAGTCGGTGATTTTAAGCCTTTGCATGGCTGAAAGGGTCACAAACACCCAAAACACTCGCTCCCTTATCTTAAAAAGCTCATATCTCATGCATGGCTTGATTCCAACGTCCAAGATTGGATTTTTTTTGACATAACACCACTAAATACACTCAAAGGGGTTGATCATAGTCTTTGGAGCTCAATATCTCATAAAGTCTCCACATTTTGGGACAAAAACCCTAAAAATACTCTAATATGATGCTCAAAACAAAAGAGTGAAAAAGCTTGAAGCTTTATACCTCTATATGAAGCTTCCAACTCATATATGCTCAGATCCAAGGCCTGGACTTCTCACTCCTTCTTCTCCAAAGCATCTTCTTTACTCCAAGAACACACCAATATCACTTAAGGCTCTCAAATCAACTCACAAGCTCCATGAATGAAGGATTAGGGTTTTAGACGGTTTATTGACTGAGGATGGTGGCCAGGAATGAGGCCATCTCATTCTTTATATAGGGACACATCCAAAGTTAGGGTTTCCACTCTATGCCTAGTATGCCCAGCGTACTAGGTGGCTCCACTTAAAAATCATGCACATGGGTACGCTAAGCGTACACACACATACGCCTAGCGTACTCCGCTGCCACCTTTTTCAATTAAAGGAATTATCCTGCCATAACTCTAAACTTCCATTGCTTCCTCGATATAACTCCATTTATAATGAATCTCATATCCACATAAAGGTGTCGAGATGCTCTACGCTTCCAGTAACTCGTTGCAACCCCAAGACTTCCTCATGCCCGGGTTGCAGCCCACAAACCCTAATCCCAGAAGATCTGAAACAGGATGTTACAATTCTCCCCCACTTGAATCAAATTTCTCCCTTGAAATCGCTCCTTACCAACACATAGATCGAGCCCAATAGGGACTCCCACTGAAGGACCTCATATCATACAACAATCTCTTCCAAAGACACCTGATCCCGACAGGGACTCCCAACCCGAAGAAGGACAGACCCATCCGCCACTACGGTACTCGATATGACTCTCCAAAACTTGAAAACTCTAGTGGTCCATCTCCCTGCCAGACCATCCTCGCAATTCATCATCCTGCTAATCGCCCATCGACTAACAGACTCTAGGAACACTCTTCCAACCCTGATTCTCTAATCAATCTGGTTCGCAACTCATAAGGAACAGAAAGGTCATAATCCCCCCCTAAGGACCCACTGCATGAACAGCTACCAGAAATCATCGGAAAAGATAAACCCAAAAACTCTAACATCAAACACAAGAAAAAGATCATGCTCGCTTGGAGGTATCCTTTGACCTCTATAGACATAAGCCCCAGCTCCCTCTCAAATATCCCCTTCAACACTGAGCACCAGGCCAACTCTCGACCCAATGGATGAACCTCCAAAGGTTACTGATTGCATATCAAGAACGTCTTACTGACTTCCTTCTTACAATAACTATCTCAACTCACTGCGACACACAAGTCACAAAGTTTGCTTTACCCCAAGCGAATACTACAACTCATCTGAAATTGTCTCACCTTTGGCCTTTGTCGTCTACCAACCACTGATTCCATGCATTTCGTGGTTCTTACCATACCGACAAAACTGGCTCACTCTGGTCTAAGACATCTGATGGAGAACAAAACCCTCTCAAAATGAACCCATCTACGAATCTAAAACCTCATCTCGCCTACTCAACACACGAAAGAATCCAGACTCAAGCTCGAGAGTCTGATTCAACAGCAGAATTGGAACCAATCAATTCCATTCTAGTACTCAACTCATTACCCAAGATTCACGAATTTATGCACACACCATCTCTCCAATTCCTTCCGATTACGATAATCCCTTCTTAACCCGGGATATAACAATTATCGACTGACACAAAGACCCCAGTCTCACCCCTGGTTTGAAAATCAAGTTCCTGAAGACTCAAGTGGTAAGGCTGCCTAAGCCTAAGAACTCCTATGCGTCATACTCGGATCGGTGAATACTACAGCTCCCGACGGGACAGTATTCACCCTTATCGACTACTGAGTGCTATGGTCTCCCCCGTAGTCTTGCGACACTCTCTCACTGACTCGAGAATGCTACGGCTCCCCGCAGTATCACAACACTCTCTCTTTAACCAGTAAATACTATGCCCCCTGGTAGTCTCATGACACTCTCTCGCTAACTAGTGAATATCACGGCTCCCTGTAGTATCACGATACCCTTTCTCTAACTCACGTATGCTGCGGCTCTCCGCAGTCATACGATACCCTTTCTCTCACTAACTCATGGATTCTACGGCTCCCCATAGTCTTACAACACTCTCTTACTCACTGACTCGCCATGGATTCTACGATACCCTTTCTCTCACTAAGTGTTTAACCCCACTCGGATCCACTCGCTCTCTTATCACCTCATAATCTCATCATCAAGTCATCACTACATCGAGTTCACTAACTCATGCTCCAGAACCCAACATAGATAAGTGCACACACCCACTCAGTTTATGCACCACCACTCTTGATGTAAGTTCTCGTAGGCAAGGCACTTTTCTCAGCACAGATACCCCCTTAGACAGTCCCACTCCGACGACAATTAACTGAGGGGTTCCTATTGGAACAAAAGTCACACAGTACTCCACTCGCCATCTCACAACTCGAGTCTCAACATGACCAAAAAAATTTAGGACATCATACACGGGTACCTCGGTACACCATCACAAGCACCTCATGATGTCTTGCCTCAACCACCGATCTTCCACTCATGCAACTCGAAACCTCAAAATACTCCCATCTTACAAATCAAAACACGGAGGAATCGTCAACGAATGAAAAAATGTTGACAAAAATCTGAAGCTCCATCCTCTACTGATCACCACCCGTACGAAACTACTCATACCGACTCTGAAAATGGCTGACAAATCAACTGATGCCCCTTTTGGAGTATAGATCACAATCTATACCGATACCCACAAATTTCAGAAATTGCACCCTGAACTTAACAACCCAACCGCCTCGAACTCTACATTTGCAAACCCAAAAAAATCCCTGGCCACAAAAACTTCTCTGACCAACGGCCACCTGTCGTGGGTTCACTCATCCTTTATTAAGCACATACACATACGTTATCTCACATTGCACCTTGCCTCATCCCCCAATAAACTAGGTCTCATGTGTCCACATCGCATATCTCCATAACCAGTTCTCTAAGCGTACTTGAACATATCACTAATCCTCTCAATAGAATACCCAGTTCTCCCCCACTCAGGGTTTGAACAATCACCAATTGGCATACCAACAATCCACTCCATAGACTGTTTCACCAGGTGCATCACACTTGACTCTTGGAATATACCATGTAATCATATCAATGATCTTCCCGATAGAAACCAAGTAACTCCAAATATCCCGTAACTTAGACAAAAATCCCAGAATCCACTCGACGTGACTGCCTCTAGTCATCTCGAAGCCTCATACTGACACACCGCCGGATACCCCAACTGTTCCGAATTAGTCCTGAATCTTCATCTGGAAATAATGCACTATCACACACCCCGTCTATGATTCCTCGACCAGCCTCCCATCGCAGAAATCATCATGGAAGCAAGAGACCTTACTCTCACAGTCGATACACAACGTAGACAATGAGGGCCACCGCCCCAGTATACTCCTCTTGATCACTTGAAACTGCTGCTAAAAGCATGCTTGACTCTACTAAGGCATCTCTTTGTCCTCATCCCAATCTCCACTAATAGTTCTCTCGTGGTATAAGGAATACCTCGCAACAAACATACTGCCCAAATACTCTGGTGAAAAGGTTGCAACCCTATGCTACCCCACGGGGTTTACCTCAAACTCTGAATGTGGAAGCTCAATATCTCGATTTGCTTCTCTAAGGAAACAGGAACAACACAACTATTGTCAAAGAAAGTGACATCTCAACTATCGTCCGATTGCTCAACTCAGGCCGCAATTCTCAATAAATTCTCATCTCTACTCATCCCTGTGCCTTGCAGCACCAACTAGCATCTCACCAATGAAAAAACTCTCAAAACTAATTCGATTCCCTCTCCAGGTATTCTCCATTAAAACTCGCCCGACATGGCCCTCTGGCCTCATACTCTTTCACATCTGATCTCAACCTAATCATTCACAACGGGATAGCTGGTAAATTCGGAAACACTAACCGCCACAAATCACGGTACTCAAACCATGTGGTCACCTCTCAATCTGCTATGAATCATGGTACCCGAAGCATGTTATCTCCTCTCAATCTGCTACCTAGAACCTCTGGCATTCTCCCTGTTTCGAGTACGGGTCCTCTGCTTTCAGTAGTACGGGCCCATACTACCCGCCACATTTACCCATAATTTCCACACGGATTGTTCCAGAATATTTAAGTAGCTGCTCAACCTTCTCGATCACCAATCCTGTTAAACCTGGTCGCTTCCTAGCGAATACTCTTCTCTATAAGCGTACTCACCTAACTAAGGCCACTCCCTAGGCTCTTCCTAGGTTCCCTCACTTCTCTGCCATCAGCCGCTGAAGAACTCTGTATGATGCCAGCCATCTACCTCCTGAATATCGTCACATTCACTTAGTAGCTGACTCCCATCATCAAGAGTTCCACAAAGCACGAAGCAAGCAGCATTCGGGCATCGAATAATCTCTACCAGTACATAAAACCACTCTAGGTTACCACTCCACTTGCTCTACTCACACTCAAAAGGTATCATCGGACTCAAGCATCTCTACCCCCACAAGGGTATCTAACTAATCTCTCAGTAGGCTCCTCAGATGCTCACCTAGGTATCTCTCCTAGATTACTCCTCTAATCAAGGTTCTCTCTAAAGGATTCTTGCTGGATACTCTTACTCCGCACATACTCAAGGCACATCACAGATAGCAAAATTCCTAGGCTAAGACATCACAAATTAGGAAACTATAGCCCTAAAATATGAAATACCTAGCCTATCTTCTAGCATGCATCACTAATATCTCAATAATAACTCATAACACAAATAAGTAAGGGTATTTTGGGAAATCACCGTTCGGGCTTTGGCTGATTGTACACACTGCTCCCTCTTGTTTTTATCTTGAAAAACTCTTGCTCGTTTTTAGAAAATCATTTCTTTCGAAATTTTTTTCTCAAATCCTTAGTTTGAGTCCATATATACCCGAAGGTACATCCAAATCCCTCAAACCCAGGCTCTGGTACCAACTTGTAACACTAAAATTTTTCAAACAAAATTTTCATTTAAAATCACAAAATTCTCATAACACATTTCTCAAAGATCTCATTTATTTAATTTTCAAATCGCAACCCCATAATTGTTTGATTAAAGTCCAAGATCCTCAAAACATAACTCTGTCGCTGGTGTGTACAATCAAACCGGTGCCTTCCCGCGATCCTGAGGAAAACCTAAAGCACATAACACATAACACGGTAAGCACGAAGCTTAGTGAGTTCCCCAAAATAACGTACATATCCCAATAGCCTCTCATGGCTATACTCAGATAAGACCCTCCGGTCAATGTGTCTCAGTGGGACCCTCCAGTCCTAATACTTAGGTGGACCCTCCGGTCCTAACTCAATAAGCTCATAATAATACTCAACATAAATCACATAGGCATAATGCAGGATATCACAGTACTCAACATAAACACATAAAACATCTCAGTCACACAAAGATACCACTCATGGTAAGTATAGTGAGAAGACTCACCTCGGTTGATGAACATCCCCTATAAACACTGCTGCTACGCACCGGCCACTAACTCTGTGCCAAACCCACAATTATCCCAATTAGGAACTAAGTCTAAACTCTCACTCATTAGGTATAAAGTTAGTCCACTAACCAGCCCATCAATGACCTAAAACCCATTAGGCCCACCAAGGCCCAATAATAAATGGGCTCTCCTGAGGCCCAACTCTCACATCTAAAAGGCAAGCCCAAATCAAGGGCCCAAAGCACATATATAATCCTCTGGTCCAAGATTTTATTGCAACAAGCCCAAACTCCAGGACCAACACTCAAGGCCCAAAATGAGACGTAGCCCAAAAGTCCATAGTGAGCTTACGCGGGGCGTACCACTCTTGGTACGCTCAGCATACTCACGAATCCATATTGGCCATCGGGGACACTGGGGCAGTACACAGGGCGTACAAGAATTATGCTCAGTGTACTCCCCATATTCACTCTTTCTACTCATTTGGTCTTAAACAGTTAAGACATTACCTCAAATCCCAGATCTAGACTCCCTAATGGCACTTACTCCATAAAGTCGGTGACTTTAAGCCTTTGCATGGCTGAAAAGGTCACAAGCACCCAAAACACTCGCTCCCTTATCTTAAAAAGCTCCTATCTCATGCATGGCTTGATTCCAACGTCCAAGATTGGATTTTTATGACATAACACCACTAAATACACTTAAAGGGGTTGATCATAGTCTTTGGAGCTCAATATCTAATAAAGTCTCCACATTTTGAGACAAAAACCCTAAAATACTCTAATATGATGCTCAAAAGAAAAGAGTGAGAAAGCTTGAAGCTTTATACCTCTATATGAAGCTTCCAACACATATATGCTCATATCCAAGGCCTGGACTTCTCACTCCTTCTTCTCCAAAGCTCCTTCTTTACTCCAAGAACACACCAATATCACTTAAGGCTCTTAAATGCACTCACAAGCTCCATGAACGAACGATTAGGATTTTAAAGGGTTTATTGACTGAGGATGGTGGCCAGGAATGAGGCCATATCATTCTTTATATAGGGACACATCCAAAGTTAGGGTTTCCACTCTGTGCCTAGTATGCCCAACGTACTAGGTGGCTCCGCTTAAAAATCATGCACATAAGTATGCTAAGCGTACACACACGTACGCCCAGTGTACTCTGCTGCCACCTTTTTCAATTAAAGGACTTATCCTGCCATAACTTCAAACTTCCATTGCTTCCTCGATATAACTCCACTTCCAATGAATCTCATATCCTCGGAAAGGTGCTGAGATGCTCTATGCTTCCAACAACTCGTCATTACCCCGAGACTTCCTCATGCTCGGGTTACAGCCCATGAACCCTAATCTCAGAAGATATTAAACAAGATGTTACATTAGAAAGGTGTCATCCTGTTCCGGAAGCGGGGAAAGCTGGGCCCCAGATACATCGGTCCTTTCAGGGTTATAGCCCGGGTGGGCAAGGTGGCATACCGATTGGATATTCCAGCAGAGCTGAGCCAGATCCAAAACACTTTTCATGTTTCTCAGTTATGGAAGTGCCTAGTGCATGATTCAGCGATTGTGACCTTATATGATATTCAAGTTGACGACAGCCTGAACTACATTGAAAGGCCGATGACGATTTTGGATCGCAAGACGAAAACCTTGAGGAACAAGGTTGTTCAGCTCGTGAAGGTGAAATGGCAGGACCGTAAGGGTTCCGAGTGGACTTGGGAGCCCAAGGAGGAGATGAGGGAGCACTACCTGGAGTTTTTTCCAGGCGCAACAACTTCGAGGACGAAGTCTAAGGCAAGTGGGGGAAAATTGTAACGCCTGGTTCTTGGCATGCATTTATTTATAATTTATTCATTTTAGTAGAGCTACTCGACGAGTTGGGAGCCTCATACTCATCAAGTAGATACGAGTTTTGGATGCGGGTTTTAAGCCATCTACTCGACGAGTAGAGACCTTCAACTTAGCGAGTAGGTCTCCCAGCATGAAACCCTAATTTCGGGGTTTTGCACCCTATTTAAGCAACTTAACCCCCACCTTTTGGCCTCATTTCCAGCCACCAAGTCCTAAACCCTAATCCACAAAACCCTAGAGCATTTTGTGAGTGTGTAAGCCATTCTTGAGTAACCTTTGTGTGTTCTTGAAGCTTGTAGAAGAAGAAGGAGCTAGAGGGTTCAAGAAGAATATAGTAGATCCAGAGACTTCCTTCCGTCCTCTTCATTTTCTAGTAATCAAGTTTCTAACTTGGCTATTAGTTCATTAGATCTTCTTACTTCCATTTTATGAGGGTTTTGGTTCAAGAATCTTGATATTTGGGATTTAGGCGTCCCAAGTGGCTTACCTTTTAGATCTAGGATCTAAAAGGGGTTTCATGGCATAAAGGTGCAAAATTTATGACCATGGAAGCCCCATGCAAGCTTAATGACGTTATTATGGCCTTTTAAGCCCCAAAAGGCCATGCATTGAAGTAACGTTCGAGACTTTACATATTCAAGTGGTGTCTATGGCCTATGTCCGTGTTAGGATAGTTTAGTTTGGAGTATTATGGATTTTAGACCAAGATCTATGTTCTAGAGAGCTAGGGTTTGAGTTTAACTCTTTGAGAAGGACTAATAGTGGGTAAAGTTGGAAATTTTACCCTTAAAAAGGCATTTCCAGTTTGTAGAAAAAGTATGTAGTTTGGATCTGAAGAGTAGAGGATTAATCCTTTAAGATGACCCAAACAGACTGAGGAGCTCAGCGAGTCTAGAGAGGGACTCGACGAGTTGATGACATTTTGTCCCGAATTTGTACAATGTAGAACTTGGCGAGTTTGCTACGGGACTCGACGAGTTGGCTCGTGATTTCAGGATTTCTAGATTTATAGAACTCGGCGAGTCAGGAGTATTACTCGACGAGTTGAGTCAACTCAGATGATTGACTTTGACTTCGACTTTGACCAAACGTTGCCTTTGACCAGGGGTAAAATGGTCATTTTACCCTAAGGAAGATTATTAGGTTTTTGACTAAGTGTTATTGTGATAATAATAGTTGGTGAGTCATTGGAGCAGCCGTTAGAGATTTCTCACTAGAGATTTCAGCAGTCAGCTTTGCGAGGCGAGTTTCCTTCAGTAGAACGGGTCTACGGCACCAACGCCAGCATATGTATGTGATACGTTAGTAGCTGAGTGTGGGTGGGGCCCGAATCTCATAGTAGCCGAGTGTGGGCGGGGTCCGAATCTCGTAGTATTATTTGAGTATGGATATGTGACTACTTAATAGAAATATATATACTTGTTGTCTGTTTGATACTTGTATGTATGTTAGACAACAGAGTGTGGACGGGGTCCGAATCTCCTAGACAACAGAGTGTTGGCAGGTTCCAAATCTCCATGAGAGTAGGCGGGGCCCGTATATCCTAGTTGCATGTTTTGTGTATGATATGTGGTAGTTTGGGGAGAATCACTAAGCTTCGTACTTACAGTTTTCAGTTTTGGTTTTAGGTACTTCCACTAGCAAGGGGAAGAGCTCGAGATGAATGCATGACACACACCACATTTTTTAGCTTGGGATGTCTAGACTCTGATGTTTTGACACATGATTTTGAAACAATATTGTGATTTGATGTTCTTGGGGATGGATTATGGTTTTCTTAAATGATTCATAACGAAATTTTTGGACCGTATTTTTGGGATGTTTAATTTTAGGTTCTTTTGTCCCAAAATGTGGTGTTTCATGAACAAAGCACGTTCTTGACCCATTAAGTTGTACTTTCAGACCCTTAGGGGGGTCTTGTGTTACAAAAATGGATTTCAAATGGTTGGTTTTTCTCCATGCATCTTGTAGAAATCTCTTAATGGATTAAGAAGTTACGTGTAACGCTTGGTTTAGGTAACATTCAGTTTTCAACATTTTTAGAGTTTTGGGCTGGAACTCAATGAGTTGGGAGCTCTAACTCGTCCACTAGAGATCAGTTTGGACGCGTAATGAAGGGTCTACTCGACGCGTTAGAAGGATCCAACTCGAGGATTAGACACTGGGAAGGAAAAACCTAATTTGAGTAAACTTGATAGAGTAAACTTGAGGTTGGATATGTAGTTTGAGACAGAGTAAACTTGACGAGTTGCCTTGGCAACTCGACAAGTTGGGTCGGTTTTTCTCATTTTCTGGATGCTGAGTGAACTCGGTGAGTTGGTAAGAAAACTCGGCAAGTTGTCTAGGGTTTTACCCAGTTTTCTGAAGACTGAAGGAACTCGACGAGTTGCTAGATGCACTCGACGAGTTGGGTCAACATGGACTGTTAACCTTGACTGTTGACTTTGAATTTGACCAGGAGTTGACTAGGTTGACCATTCAGTATTTTAGGCCTTTTTGGTATTGGGACTTGATATGTGCATATTTAGTGTGTATTTAGTATAGTTTTTTATTCATATATTAGCTAAATTATCGCATATTATGGACAAAAGGTACTTAAAAGTGTTAAATTATGTTTTTTAGTCCAAAGATGAAGCTCGGGAGCAAAAGGAAGCAAGAGAAGCGGTTAGAAGATTGAGAGTGGAATGAAGAAGGAAAACATTGAAAAAGAAGCTTCTACTCGTCGAGTCAGATAGCTACTCGACGAGTCCGGTCGAGGAATCAGAAGGATAATGACTCGGGATCCCAGATAGTTATCGCGATACGGAGAATGTGAGAGGGACTCGACGAGTCACCACTTGACTCGACGAGTCGGACCGCTTATTTAAAGATAATTCCACAGATCGAAAGCAGGAAGTTCTGGGACGATTCAGAAGTGTTTAGCTGCGAATAAGAAGCCAGAAGAACCCTAGAAGTCGACCAAGGAAGCTAGAATCCAATTCCGGGAGTAATTAAGGCATAATTCCACCATTCTATTTGTTTCTTTTGTTTTGTCAACATGATTAAGCAACTTGAACTTATTTGTTTGCTGTTATTTACCTTAGTCATGAGCTAAATTCTTTAAACTTCTATTTGGGGATACGAAATTGGTAATATGGTTTGATTCTTGGTAGGATTAATTCTATGTTGGTTAATCTAGTTATTTTAGCTTGCTAAAGAACCTTGAGTATGAATGATAATTGATTTTCTGTTAATAGGGAGATAATTAATTAGCATGAACATCTATTAGTTATCAATCTCATATGCTTAGTGAACACTTTTTGTCATATGTCTAGTGTAATGAACATGAAACTAGGATTAATAAGAAAATCAAGTAAATTTATGTGCAAGCTTGTGAGATGACCATTAAACAAGAAGTTAATTAAAAGATAAATTAATTAGCTACTGCAAGTCTAACTTAACCCGAATAATATATCTAGTAAATTTAATTGAAATAGACAACTGGCCATTGTTTAAATTGATTTATTTGCTAAGGATTAATGAAGTGAATACGGAATTAATCAATTGAATCGGTAACTAGCAAAAGAATTAATCCATTGCACTTTTACCTTGAAATCAACCATAGGACTAATTAAGTTGAACTAAATAGAAGTACTTCTCCGTTATTGAATCTAGTCAAGTCGTCGTTTTCTAGCTTAATAAGTAATCATTAGTAAGTTTCTAGTCTTGTAAAACTAGAGAAAACCCTTACTTATTAGTTAAATTAGATAAATTAGGTTTTAGTATTTAATTTGCCGTTCCCTGTGTTCGATACCCTACTTGCTTGAACTATACCACAATTGATAGGTTCACTGCCTTTTGTGTGTTATTTGATAATTAAAAGTAGGTTTAAAACTAGTGGGTTTTACACACATCAAGTTTTTGGCGCCGTTGCCGGGGAACGGTTCCAAAATAAATAGTAAAATCTAGTTTAATCGATCCTTTGTGTGGGATTTATCTTACACAAAGTTATTTACAAAGCAAATCAGTAAGTAGATTTAGTTTTAATAAAATTTCGTTTTTAGAATAACAAGAAATTTTTATTTTCTGTTTTTGCCTTGAACTCGCCGAGTGCATTCGAGCAGACTCGGCGAGTCCGTCGCTGTTTCAGTATTTATTTTTATTTCGTTTTTATTCCTTTTACGCGTTTCGTTTCTTTTGTTTCGTTTTTTTTTAGCTGTTTCATGACCCGAGGATCGGACACACCTCTAGTACCACCTTTGGAAGACCCGGAATCCGCACTAAAGAGAAGCAAGGGAAAAGCCGTAGGAGAAACCGCAACTTCAAAGAACTCACCACTCAAGAACTTGAAATCCGTTTTCAGCAAGAAGAAAGGCAGCAAATCAGGAGCGTCCAGTGCCTCATTAACAATTGAAGAACCAATTCACGAAGGTAGCGAGTACGAGACCGAGGAAGAAAAAGAGCATATTTCCGAGCACGAAACCGATTCTGAAGAAGAGTTAGCTATCAATATGGCTAACATTGATGAAGTCCCCATGGGGGAGTGGAAGAAAAGGATGCGTGATGACACCGGGCCGGGACTTGTGCAACCCGCAATTCCCGCAACCGCTATGTTTGAGCTAAAGGGCCATATTCTCGCTCAACTCAAGGAGATCCCTTTTTACGGGAGAGATCATGAAGACGCTTACAAGCATTTGGACGAAGTAAATGATGTGGCCGACTACTTCAACGTGCCTAATGTTCCACGCGAGACCCAGCTTCTTCGAATGCTCCCTGTCACGTTTAAAGGTGCTGCGAAAGATTGGTTAAAATCACTTCCTCCCGGATCGGTCACCACATGGGCCAAGATGAAAGAAGAGTTCATTGACCATTTCTGCCCACCTTCCAAGATAGCCAAGTTAAAGAAAGCCATTGCCAACTTCGAGCAACAACCCGGAGAATCTCTTTATGAAGCTTGGGAAAGGTACAAGAGCCTACTTAGAAATTGCCCACACCATGATCTTAATAGTCAACAGGAGGTCTCCATCTTTTATGATGGAGTTAATGTCACCACAAGGCAACTACTCGATTCACAAGGCCCGCTCACCCGAAAGCCACCTCCGGAAATAAAAGAATTAATTGAAGAATTCTCTAAGCATTCTAGAGAATACCACAATCCCAGGAATGAAGTGAGTCGTGGAACAGTAAACTCGGTGAACGATGGCATGGCGGCTGTAATAGCTAAACTCGATAGCCTAGACCGAAGAATGACGAAAATGGATCAAACGATCCATGCTATTAGGGTAGGATGCGAAAATTGTGGCGGCCCCCATCTTACCAAGGATTGTGATCGAGACGAGAATGGAAATAAAAAGGCTCAAGTATTTTATTCCAGTGGCGATAGATACGATGAAGACTGGAGGAAACCAAAGAAGGAATGGCTCCCATACGAAGAGTATAAAAAGGCTAAGGAGGAGAAATACAAACAGAGAGAGAGGGGATTCTATCAAAAGGAAGAGCCGATGACGGAAAAGAAGGCAAATTTAGAAGATATACTCACAAGGTTCATAACCGCGTCCGAGAAAAGACATAATGACCACGATGTAGCAATGCAAGAAACCAGAAACATGCTGAGGAATCAGCAAGCTTCCATTCTCAACATTGAGAAACAGCTAGGGCAGCTTGCACATCAAGTAAATGAAAGAAGACCGGGTCAACTTCCGAGCAACACCGAGCCCAATCCAAGAAAGGAGAACGTGAGCGTAATAACCTCCAGCGGTGAAGAAAAATTTACAAGAGCACAAAGGGTCCCCATGAAGAAGGCAGAAAAGGAAGAAAAACCAGAACCAGAAAAACCCGATCAGACTCGCCGAGTCACTCTCATAGACTCGACGAGTCCAGTCGGGAATGAAGATACTGCTAGTTTCCTAAAACCATACAACCCTCCTTTGCCATACCCAACCAGAGCCATGCCTACAGAAAAAGTTCAAGCCTATAGAACCTTCATGGAGCATGTTAAAGCCTTACAATTCAATATACCATTTGTGGAAACAATGCTCCAAACTCCTAAACACTCTAACTTGCTTAAAGGCCTTTTTGCTGCTAGGAAAGATCTGGCTGAAGTCGAAGAGATATTGATGAGTGAGCTGCCTGAGAAGAAGGGTGATCCGGGTAACATAGTAATTCCGTGCCAATTTGGTAATGAAGTTTCTACACGAGCATTGGCTGATTCAGGTGCAAGCATTAATTTGATGCCCTACTCATTCTTTAAGAAGCTAAATTTACCAGCACCAAGGCCGGTAAATATGAGAATCCATTTGGCAAACAAAACGCTAATTAGTCCACAAGGCATTTGTGAAAACCTCCTTATCAAAGTGGACAAGTTTATTTTTCCAGTAGACTTCGTGGTGGTGGAAATGGAAGAAGACCCCGAAATACCAATTATTTTGGGAAGATCATTCTTAAACACCGCGTGTGCCCTAATTGACATATGTGAGTCTACATTGACATTAAGAGTGGGGGATGAGTCGGTAATGTTTAAAGCTATTTCAGAAGTCAAGCAAGAAGAAGAAAAGAGAGAAGAAATCTCATTTATCCAATTGGATGATGAGGTATTACAAAAAGAGCTTGAAATTTTACTAAAAGAAGACCCAAGTAAGTTCACACTACACTCTGAAGGAGTTGAAGATGCTAACAAAGACTTGGAGGAGCTAGAAAAACTACTGGAAGAAGCTAACTCAGAAAACACTCCAGGATTGATGGAACCCGATCCGACTCGCCGAGTCGTCATAATGGACTCGACGAGTCCAGTCGATATGGATAAAAACTTGGCCAAAGCTGATCTGTTTATTGATAGTTCTTCACATACCCTGGGTTCAGTTACTGTTTTCGATTCTTTGGAAGAACAATTGGCAGAAGAAGTAAAAGTAATGGAGGTGCAACACGCCGATGTGGCATGCCTTGATACGATGTCATTTGAAGAAGGGTTAAGCACGGCAAAGGATGCAGGAATAAAGGAAAGGAAGAAGGAAGCTGATCAACAATTCAACACTAAACCTAGAGCACGGAACATCATGAAATATGAAGTCATTAAATTTAAAAAGAAGGATGTTCAAGAATTGGTGAAAAATAAAAGGGTAAAGCAGAAAAAGAGAAAAAGGAAAGATCAAGCAGCTGGAGTTGAGCCAATAAAAAGGAGAAAAGACGAATTGAAGAAGGCTTACAAGAAGAAGATTGACGCCTACAAGACCAAGTATACACCACAAAAAGAGAGGCGTACATTCCCGATGCTTGAAGATGACAAAACGTAAATGGGAAGGAGTCTAGCTCATGACTCCTCAAAAAGAAGCGCTTGGCGGGAGGCAACCCGTCGTTAGAGTTTGCTTTCTTTTACTCTTTAGTTTTTTTAGTTTTTGTTTCGTTTCACAATTTTAATCTTCCAAATTATCGAACATGTATGCGTGAGAGTGTGCCTAGCCTAAGTGTGGGGTGAAATGATTCATAATAAACAGAAGAATTTTGAAAAATATGCAAATTTGTTAAATGACTCGCCGAGTCTGACCCTGACTCGACGAGTATATATTGATTACTGAAAATCTTTGATTGCGCGACTAGACTCGCCGAGTCTGACCCTGACTCGACGAGTCGGTTTTATTTACAGAAAAAAAAATAATTTCGAAATTACTTTTACATCTGGTAAATAGGGTTTTAACCCTAAAAATTCAGTTTCCACACCACACTCGCCGGGTACCCCATTCGCAAACACTCTCAAGCATTCAAAGAAATCTTCAAATCTTCTTCCAATTTCTCAAGGTTTAAACTCAAAAGGTAACAACTTTCTTCTTGATTTCCAGAAAGAATGAGATTATAAGGCCATATATATCTGCAATTGCATGAAAAACCCGTTTTTGAAAAGTAATGAAATTCTAGGGTTTCAATTTTTCATGAATATTGTTGTTTTGAATGCTTAGTTTGACCTTATTACTTAGTAGGAAGTCCTTGAACAAAAACCCTTGACAGAAATTACAAGTTTTATGGTCCAATTTTATGCGACCCGTCGACTGACTCGTGCAGGTTGCGCGACTCGTCGAGTCGGGCATGGACTCGACGAGTCCAGTCGATTTACAGATACATTTCAGTTTTTAAATATTTTCTGTGTCACTGGGTTTTGTGTGTTTATTTTGCAGAAATCATGTTCAGAAGAGGACAATCTTCAACTAGTAGCCAAGGGGAGTTTCCATGGTTAAACTTCCCGCAAATTGAATCCGCTTCAACAATGAGGAAGTGGAAGAAGAAGCTCTCCGACATCAAGAAGAAGGAGGTGTATGTACCGAACAGAATTGATTGGGAATGGCTGCAGAGTGTTAGCTATGAAGAAGAACTAGCTCCTTACCTTTTGAAGGAGTTCCAACATGAAGGCGACAGTATGGTGTGTGATGGGTGGAGCCGGGTCTTCCGTATTCAAGAACCGGTTTATTTGGAACTATGTTTAGAATTCTTTTCCACGGTGTCTTTCACCGGGGGAGTGGATGTGTATCACCCGACGAGCTTTACTTTTTGTCTTGGGGGCGAGTATCGTCAATGCTCGGTGGTGGACCTTGCCTGCCGACTAGGGATTTATGATCAACCCTTAGTGACAACAAACATCTTTCGGGCTTTCCTGGCAAATACTCATATGGCGTTCCCCGATGGAGTCACGAGCACGGGTTGGTGGAATACCATAGGAAACAAAGTCTACATCCCAAAGTCTGCACAAAAAGGGAGCATCCGATCCCCGACTCACCGCCTCATTCACCGCCTTATTTCCTCCACCATCAACCAAAGGAAAGACGATGACAAGGTCTCCAACCTTGATGTTTTCTATTTATGGAGCATAGTAACACCCGACGTCTTTTGCAACATTCCATGGTGTATTGCTTCATACCTTTCGGAGGGTGCGGTCAAAGATCGAAAAACTTCCCGTATCAATGGAGGAATGTTTGTCACTCGATTGGCGAATTCATTCGGGTTGATGAACCGCGGAGCCTGGAACTTCATGACAATGATCCCAACACCCCCGTTTAACCCCATTCTTTTCCGACGAGCAAGGATAATCGAAGACTATGGTGGTGGCCATTATGCCATCCCAAATGATGACCCCGTTGTTGGTCCCGATGCACCGGGAAGGAGGGTGAGATCGAGAAGAGAACGGGATGTGGAGAACGAGCCGCCAGTAATTCCAGTCGAAAATGAAGATGTACCAATGGATTGGTACAATGAAGAGATGAGGCGGATGTAGGATCAATTGGCGAGGGGGCTGAATTTTAGCAATCAATCCCACATTCGACTTTTTGACCACTTCAATATCCCACATATTGATGGTGGGAATTACCCATTCATTCCGTCTTGGGATGAAAGGATTGCTGCTAGACGAAGCGGAGCCGGGGGAAGTGGAGCCGCTAATGATGATGAGGAAGATGAAGATTGATGTTTTTGTGTTTTTAATCAAACAATTTTAATTTGTTTTGTTTTGTTTATTTATTATGCTTTGAGATTTTGTTATGTTTAATGGTTGTTTGCTTTAGTATTTTTCAGGATTGAATTATGCTTGCTTATTTAGGATGGGTTAGAGATGTAAAGCAATGATGTTTTCTAGAGTAAGAGCGAGTTAAGGAAGCGAGTTTTTAACGTCAAAGTGTCGAGTCCGTTCCTAGGGGGTATGAGCAATTGAGTCCAAATGTGAGGAAGGGTTAAAGAAGTTTTTAGAGGCTAAAACAGTTGCAAAATACCAAGTTTTTTCGTTCAGTGGCCTACTCGACGAGTGCACTAAGGCGACTCGCCGAGTCGCTTTGTATTTTTACATATTCTGAGAAGGCGCGCTGGTACTCGACGAGTCCACTATAAGACTCGATGAGTCGATCATTTTATATCTCGATGGACTGCGGATTTGATGATGCTGCTGGTTTCACTTGCTCACCTATTCTTCCATTTCCATTCTTGAAGATTTTACACTGATTTCCGCGTATTTGGAGCGACCCACACGAGTTTTGACACCCAAGGCATGGATGAGATGTTACCATGTCTAAAGTTGATTGAAGATGGAGCTTTAAATGAAGAAGTTCAACCTCGCAACTACTATCCAGGGGAGTTTGTTCCAATACCCTCTTTGTTTTTTTTTTTTATGATTTTATGCATCATATGCAATGAGGGCATTGCATTACACAAGTGTGGGGTAGGGGGTTGGTTACATGATAGTCAATTTTAAAAAAATTGCATACCAAAAATGTTGCTTAGGACTTAATTTAGAAAATTTTGGTAAAAGTAATTAGGATTCCATGCTAGTATTATGTTGATGATTCTATGAAAACCCAAATGTTTAGTCGAGCCTATATACGTTCTAGTGCATTTGTGGCTTCCTTATTCTAGTGAAATCATGGGACAAAAACACGACCTCGCTTAGTTTGAAGGATGCAATATGTTTAGCATCGTGTACCAGAAATGTATCCAGGAAAATTATTATCGTTAGCCAATAAGGGTTGAAGTTGAGCGCCCCTGCTTAAGCATGTAGGGATTTGAGTGAAAAAAAAGTGAGTTACATGTTAAAAAAAAAAAAAAAGAGAGAGAGAATTACAAGAAAATTTGAAGAATTTTTGGAGCATCAAAGTTAAAATATGAAATTAGAAGATCGAAAATTCCGAAGAAATTCAAAAAGTTGAAGATACCAAAAATCAAACAACAAGGTGGTGAATTCAAAGAAATTAAAGATCTAATGTCAAAGAAGTGAAGAATTCCAAAGAGCTCCAATGTGGTATCATATATTGTAATTGTCTAGATTATGTATGCTTGGGTTGCTCAACCAAAAATACCTTGAGGTTAAAAGGTTTTCTGGGGATGGATTCGGAGGGATGCATAAAATGAGCATTGTTCGGAAAAAGTGGGCGAATGTTTATGAGGATTGTGAGTATTTGGAATATGGGGGGGTTCGTTAGGAAATATTTTAGACACAAATGCATGCGTTGCGGTCTTGGCATAATGGCTGGGTTAGATTGGAGTTGTTATACGTAATTCTAACGTGATTAAAATTCAGTTTTGCTTGGGGGCAAGCAAAAGACAAGTGTGGGGTATTTTGATATGTGCATATTTAGTGTGTATTTAGTATAGTTTTTTATTCATATATTAGCTAAATTATCGCATATTATGGACAAAAGGTACTTAAAAGTGTTAAATTATGTTTTTTAGTCCAAAGATGAAGCTCGGGAGCAAAAGGAAGCAAGAGAAGCGGTTAGAAGATTGAGAGTGGAATGAAGAAGGAAAACATTGAAAAAGAAGCTTCTACTCGTCGAGTCAGATAGCTACTCGACGAGTCCGGTCGAGGAATCAGAAGGATAATGACTCGGGATCCCAGATAGTTATCGCGATACGGAGAATGTGAGAGGGACTCGACGAGTCACCACTTGACTCGACGAGTCGGACCGCTTATTTAAAGATAATTCCACAGATCGAAAGCAGGAAGTTCTGGGACGATTCAGAAGTGTTTAGCTGCGAATAAGAAGCCAGAAGAACCCTAGAAGTCGACCAAGGAAGCTAGAATCCAATTCCGGGAGTAATTAAGGCATAATTCCACCATTCTATTTGTTTCTTTTGTTTTGTCAACATGATTAAGCAACTTGAACTTATTTGTTTGCTGTTATTTACCTTAGTCATGAGCTAAATTCTTTAAACTTCTATTTGGGGATACGAAATTGGTAATATGGTTTGATTCTTGGTAGGATTAATTCTATGTTGGTTAATCTAGTTATTTTAGCTTGCTAAAGAACCTTGAGTATGAATGATAATTGATTTTCTGTTAATAGGGAGATAATTAATTAGCATGAACATCTATTAGTTATCAATCTCATATGCTTAGTGAACACTTTTTGTCATATGTCTAGTGTAATGAACATGAAACTAGGATTAATAAGAAAATCAAGTAAATTTATGTGCAAGCTTGTGAGATGACCATTAAACAAGAAGTTAATTAAAAGATAAATTAATTAGCTACTGCAAGTCTAACTTAACCCGAATAATATATCTAGTAAATTTAATTGAAATAGACAACTGGCCATTGTTTAAATTGATTTATTTGCTAAGGATTAATGAAGTGAATACGAAATTAATCAATTGAATCGGTAACTAGCAAAAGAATTAATCCATTGCACTTTTACCTTGAAATCAACCATAGGACTAATTAAGTTGAACTAAATAGAAGTACTTCTCCGTTATTGAATCTAGTCAAGTCGTTGTTTTCTAGCTTAATAAGTAATCATTAGTAAGTTTCTAGTCTTGTAAAACTAGAGAAAACCCTTACTTATTAGTTAAATTAGATAAATTAGGTTTTAGTATTTAATTTGCCGTTCCCTGTGTTCGATACCCTACTTGCTTGAACTATACCACAATTGATAGGTTCACTGCCTTTTGTGTGTTATTTGATAATTAAAAGTAGGTTTAAAACTAGTGGGTTTTACACACATCAGGACTTCGCGGATTAGGTGCATTGATGGATTTATGGACATTATAGTGTTGGGCTTTTGTTTGGGCTTGGGCCTCAGTATTGGATCATACTAGGCCAAGGGTATAATGGTCATTTTACCCTATGTATAGATTAGGGATTTTAGTATGGAACCCAATTTGCTAATTAGGTATATTTATTGGTATTGATAGCTTGGGAAGTCGGTAGGGAAGCAACTAAGGATGTCATTTGGGTAGCTTCTGCATTCGAGGTGAGTCTCCTCTCCATACCAATGGGTCTTAGGCACCAAGGCCGATCCATTCATCTAGTTGTGATGATTATTGTGGATGTGCTATTGATACATTATGTATTCATGAGAAGACCATGCGAGGGTTCACATGGAAAGTAGTTATATATGTGTATGCTAGGTGATTGTGTGGTATTTGGTATGCTAGTTGTCTATGTGATAATTACATGGAAGACCCCAGGGTGTTCCCGAGGCAGTTAGATATAAGACCATGTGGGGGTTCCTATAGCATTCCAGGCTAAGACCATGTGGGGGTTCCCATGACAGTGGGCTAAAACCATGAGGGGGTTCCTATGGGACCCAGTGTAAGACCTTGGAGGGTTTCCAGGGTGTTGGGTTTAAGTGTTGCGTCTTTGGGCTCGTTTAATAGTCCATTTTGTTTACCCGGTTTGGGCCTGTCTAACCGTCGATTCTCATTAGGGTTAGATTATATATATTGCATGCATGTATAGCTTTAAGGTTATCGTTCTCATTAATAGCTTTTGAATTGTAGCCCTAGCACACCTCTACAGTCAAAGTTCTTCATCGAGCTGTTCTGAGGTGTGAGATATTAATCATTCGACACCATTTGATCCATTCTTGTGTTTTTTACTTGATTAATATTTTTTTTTCTGTTTAGAATCTATCGATCTATAGCACATTATTCTCATCAATTGGTATCAGAGCAAGAGACTGTGTAATACATACACATCTCTTCTGTTTGAAGAATCCTTTAGGGTTTCCGATTTTATCAATATATAGAAGCTGTCTTCTTCTTGTCGACGGTATCTCTTGTGTTTGATAAAACCCTAACTTCAACTTTACAAGTCCGGTTCTAGCAGATTAAAAGAAAAAGCTCATCATGTCTCACGATCACTCTCAAATCAATTCGATCAACATCTCCAACAGTATAGGATCCACTACAAGGGTTCCCATTCTTTATACTCAAGATTATGAAGTATGGGCGCATCACTTCAAAGACTATGTCGTTGGATCTGAAGACAATGACTATCTTATCTGGGAAGCAGTAACAATGGGGCCGTTTGTTCACTCTGGAACGAACAGAATGATCAAGACTAAAAAAGAGTATAACCAACTCTTGGCGGACGTAGATAAGACCATTCAAGACGAAAAAGACAAGGTGTTATGAAACGTTAAAGCCATGAGGATGATCAGATTCGCTTTGCAATCTGACACTTTTCGTCTGGTACGTTCATGCACAGCAACTAAATAAATATGAGATAGGTTGAAAGAATTATATTCAACTGATGAGGATCTAGAGCACTCAATTCAAACCCTATTGCTCTCTGAATTCGGTGGTTTCGAACAAAAACCTGATGAGAAACTCATTCAGACATTCGATCGTTTCAACCATCTGCTCAGCAAGATGATGAAGCACAATATTGAAAGGACGGTGATCGAACAAAAAGTTACCTTCATGAATGGCTTAAGGCCCGAATGGATGGCAGTGGTCTCGACTGTGAAGGCTCATGAGCAATTTAAATCATATTCGTTGGAAAAACTGACGGGTATACTCAAATCTCATGAAAGTGTGGTGACAAAGGAAGCGAAGATAGTTTCGGGTGTGGGTTCATTGGCCCTTGTTTCTAAGAGAAAGAATGTAGCAGAAAAAGAGGAGGAATCTAATATGTCAGAGTGTGATCTTTCCAGTGAAGAATATGCAATGATGATTACAAACCTAAATAAGTTTGCTCGCAAAAAGTTCCTGGTCTACAAGAACCGAAACTGACAGGGAAGCTACAACTCAGAAAAGGTGAAAGAAAAAACCAAGAACACCTCTCAAAAGGACAACGAAAGGAAGGAAAGTAAGATTATGGGAGACTTTGGGTACGATTGCAACTACTGTCATGGCAAGAACCACTTTGCCAAGGATTGCATGTTAAGGAAGATGGATGAGAAGAAAGATGGTGGAAATGACGAAGCTTATTACATGAGAAAGCTGGAGGAGATAAAGAAGAAGAAAGCAACTAATGTTTCAATGAATAATTTGATTGTGCAGGAAAATGTTATTGATAATGAGATTGGAGGAGTAGAAGTCTGGTCTACAGACTCTGAAGATGAAGAGGTACGCAAACCCTTGCATGGAAGAGCTTATGTGGCAAAATAAGGAGTTACTGATTCAGCAGGGAGGTGCTTAATGGTGTCTGCTGGGGTATCACAGATGAGGGGATATTCAACCAAAGGTGAGCGTGAGGAAGTGAAACTAAAGGATGACAATTGTTTCACTGCTAAGCCTGTGAGTGAAAGGATCAACGATTGCGATCCGTTGATCAAGAAGGTACAATCAATACTTGAATCTCTTAAAATACCAGCAAGAAACACTGAAAAAGAATTAAATGAATTAAAATTCAAGTTTTCTAACTTAAGTGAATGTCTTATGCAAACTCGCTTAGCGAATTCTAACCTAACTGATCAACTCAGCAGGCAATCTTCCAAGAGTGAGTAGAGAAGAATATGGATTCAGCTGAAGGAGTCAGAGTTAATTAGGTCGAGGGATGAACTTATTTATTTGCAACATGACAATTTAAAGTTTTTAAAACAAAGAAATCTTTTCTGTTTGATTGCTAAACGCTTATATACAAATATCACCCAGTTGCATCTAGATTGTGAGATAGGTAAAAAGATTCGTAAAATGATTTTGCCCTTCCTTGAATTTAAGGAAGACGAAGTCATTGCTGAATGTGAATCCATAATGTCTTCAAATGAGATTTCAATAACCTACAAATATGGACTGGACGAAATTGAATCTTTCATTGAGTCCAAAGAACATAAATGGATGCTTAAGAATTTACTGGACGAAAAGGACAAATTAAAAATCAAGACCGAGACTATACAGAAGTTTGAATCATCCAACGCCAAGTTATGTTCAGAAAATAAAATAAATTTACAAACCACTTCTGAATTTGATGAGGACAGTGAGATGAGTGAAATCGACATAGAAGACGAGGTCGATTGTTCAGAATCTCTTAAGAGCAAACCCAATGCAGAAAAACCACTCATATCTGAAAATTCGATTGAGTACGCTCGGGTGTCAAAGGACAAATCCAAGAAACTCAACGAAAAGGCCGTTGTCTATCAGAAGGTGCAAACTACACTAAACCAAGTGTATGCAATCACTGGAGTAACTAAGAAACAAACGGCAGAGTTGATGTCCATGGTTGACAAAGATAATGTTGAAAGTTGCGATAACCACTTCTGGTCCGCTCCTATCGATAATGCAGATGAAACATTTGGTCTGTCAGAGCAAACCTCATGGAGAGTTAAGGTACGATACATTCCCGAGCCCCTCAACAAACCCTCAAGCTTTGATAAACCCAGTTGAAGTGGTACAAAAGAAATACGAAACGAACCACTGAAAGCTTCCAGTGTATCATCATCAACAACTGAAGCTCATAAGAAGAAAACGAAGCCTAAGGCCAACATTCACTTGACTCAAGAGCAACTTGCTGAATAGAAATGGCAGAGGAACAAAAGATACATGAATAATCTCAATGAGAGAAAACAGTTTTGGCAATCCCCAAACCCCACTTATGTTCGCTCTGAAAAAGCTTCTAATCTCAAGATGAAAAAGGAAGCACAGGTCAATCACTGCCAGTCATGCAGTCAGGTGAACCAAACGACCTGTTTCGGTCCTAATAATAGTGGTCACAAGAACCAAAAGTCAAGCTTCGGTCCCAACTCTTACTATGCCAAGAACCGAAAGTCTAGTTTTGGTCCCAACACAAGTGCTCAGAAACGAAAGTCAAACTTCGGTCCAAAATCCCATCATCCTAACTCCGAACCAAAAACTAACTCTGTAAAGGATATCAAAGGAAAGGGAAAAGCTCGTCTCAGATTCTAAAGTCCAAAATACCAAAAAGTCAGCTAACCCTAGGACTTCAAAGAAAACCTCAATTGTGAAACCATCTAACAATAACACACACCAGTTAAAAAAAGTTGAAAATAAAATCAAAGTGTATACCATCAAACCAAAAGAGGAGACCACTTTACTAAAAAGAACATATATGGTTGATCTTTCGGTTGCAATTCCCTATTCTGTAAAAGACTCACCAGGGCCCAAGAGACTTTGGGTTCCTAAATCTGCTTAATTTTACAAGTTATCAGTGACGAGCAGTTTGACGACAAATGGTATACTGACAATGGCTGCTCTCGTCACATGACAGGAAGGAGGGAAGAACTTAGGGAGTTTCAGGCCCTTAAGAATGGTGGATGTGTTAAATATGGAAACAACTCATACGACACGATCAAAGGGTATGGCATGATCACCTATGAAGAATTCTCAATACGAAAAATAGCCTACGTGGAAGGATTGCAACACAACCTAATTAGTGTTTCTCAACTAGTCATGGGAACCGGTTTCAAATTCTCATTTGATGATGAGGGCGCAGAGATAATTGAAAAGCAAACGAAGAAAGTTCTGTTGAAATTTGAGCGCAAATGGGAGATGTATCCTCGAAATCTCAACCTAATAAAAGGAATGCCAGCAATATGCTTGCTGTCGAAGGCGAAATGAGATGAAAGTTGGTTGTGGCACCGAAGACTATCGCACCTGAACTTCAAATATATTAATAAACTGGTGCTTGGTGATCACGTATTTGGACTTCCTGTTCTTAAATTTGACAAAGAACACCTGTGCGCAGCGTGCGAGATGGGCAAGCAAAGCAGAAAGAGTCACCCTTCTCGTATCAATACAAAAATCATCGAACCTCTTGAACTACTGCACATCGACTTATGTGGTCCTTCGACTATCGAAAGCTTTGGTGGTAGTAAGTTTATACTTGTTATTGTAGATGATTTTTCTCGCTTCACCTGGGTTTTCTTTCTTAAACAAAAATCAGAGGCCACTCCCAAGCTGAAGGTTTTTATCAAGCAAGTGGAATTGCAGTTGCGAAAGGTGGTAAGAAATATAAGAAGCGATAATGGGCTAGAGTTCAAAAACAAAGACTTCGAAGAGTTTCTGGCTGAAAAGGGAGTAACTCACAACTTCTCTACTCCCTATACTCCACAACAGAATGGGATCGCTGAAAGGCGAAACCGTTCTTTATGTGAAGCCGCCCGAACCATGCTTCGCTTCGCTTCTCTTCCACTATACTTCTGGGCTGATGCAATTGCTACTGCATGTTACACTCAGAACCGATCCTTCCTTAACAAGCGATTTTCCATCACTCCATACGAGATTTTGAATAATCGTAAGCCCAATGTAAAGTTTTTCCATGTGTTTGGTTCCAGATGCTTTATTTTCAGCTCCAAAGAGAACCAAAACAAATTTGATGTCAAGGCAGACGAAGGTATCTTTCTTGGTTATTCGCTTACTTCAAAAGAATATCGGGTTCTGAATAAACGCTCAAAGAAGATTGAAGAAACCTACTTTGTTAATTTTGATGACAACTACGTGAAAAAAATGCGAACAACCGAAAGTCCAACGAAGGAAATCTTTCCAGAACTAGGTCAAGTCTCGGTTCCTATTTCCAATATGTTTGAAGAGTACATGCTGCTCTTTGATGAACCAGAGAAGGCAATTCACTAAGAAGCAAAAGCTATTGATAACAAAATCGACAACTTGAAGAAGATTATCGACGAAGCTACAACAAATATGGGTAGAGAGCCTCAACATCCATCTGAGAAGCAAACTTCAAGCGAACCTCCAGAATCTAGCAAATATCCAGTTTCAAATGACCCTCCAAATAAAACCTCTACAATCCAGGGGGAGGGTTCGTATACACCAAAAACAACCGACATGCCTTTCTAGGTGGAGAATCCATCAAAAAACCCAACTCATGAAGGTCCATTTGAGGGGGAGAGTATTGAACCTGACATGGGATTCGGTTCGCCTGTAACACCCTGTTCTGGATTATTTTGTGATTTAAGGCCCGTGGGCCTTAATCCGAGTATGAGAAGGTTTTGAGGTATTGAAAGAGAAAGGTTATGCCTTTTCGGGATGTAGGTGAGGTAGGTTGTGTGATAAAAAAGTTCGGTTTGTGCTTTAGAGCCCAAATGTATTGTTAAGGCGCTGGTTCGGGCTTTTCATGAATTTTGGATTTGAGTTCGAGTGGTATTCAAGAGGAATAAACTTAATAGAAGTGTAGGGCTCCTTGTTAGCTTTCCGTGGATATAAGGATTGTTGGAAACGGACTTATAACGAAGAAGTTATGGCGTTCAGAAGTTTTGTGGTTTAGCCGAGTACGCTGGGCGTACTGACCAAGGAGGGTCGCAAATGTTCTTCAGTGTACACTGGGCATACCATATGGACGCTGGGTGTATGCCAAACAGACCTGAATGCTATTTTAGGGTCTTGGACCCTATTTAAGGTCCTTATCTCATAACCTAACCCTAATACCTTCAGCCTCCATCTCTCTAAACCCTAGAAATCGACCCTAAGCCTCCATTTGAGTGATTCTTGAGCATTTTGGTGATTTAGTGAGTTTTTGGTGTATATTGTGGAAGAAGGAGTTTCTTGAGGAAACATTGCTTGGCTTGGAGCTTATGTATCTAAGCCCTAATCATGTTGATCTAGCTCCAGAAAGCATAAAGTTTGAATCTTGGTGGGTTTCTCATATGGATCTAGTGGGGTGATGACTTGTTGTTTTTTTTTTTGGCTTTTGAAGAAGAAGGAGCTTTGAAAGAGAATGGCTTGAGCACCTAGCTTTTGGATCTATGTTCTTCTCTTATTGGTGCATCCTCCAGAGGTATCAAGTTTTGAACTTGCTTATTATTGTGCTAGTTTTGTTTTTGGACCATTTTAGGGTTTTTGGTCCCAAAGCTTGAGCTTTATGAGTGGTTAAGCTCCACAGCCTATTATATGTCCCGTTAAGTGTTTCTAGCGGAAAGGATTCATAAAAATGAGTCCTTGGATGTTGGAATGAAACCATCCCTGAGATATGGGAATTTTTGGGTAGTAAAGAGTGAGATTTTTTGTGTTTGGGACTTGATTAGCCATGCAAAGGCTTAAAGTCACGAGCTTTATTGAGTATGAGCCTTTATGGAATCCAGATCTAAGAGTATAGCTATGGTCTTATCTGATTAAGACCAAAAGAGTTGAAAAAGTAAATCTGGGCGTACGCTGAGCGTAAATCTAGTACACCCCGCGTACTAGGTTAGTGTCCCCGATCAGGATTCGTGTGCGATGGAGTACGCTGAGCGTACCAAGGGAGGTACGCCCCGCATAACCCCACTGTAGACTTTTTGGGCTAAGTCTTATATTTGGCCCTAAGTGTTGGGCTTGGAGTTTGGGCTTGTTGTGCTAAAGATTTGGACCAGAGGAATATGTATATGTGCCTTGGGCCCTTGAGTTGGGCTTGCCTCTTGGACTTGAGAGTTGGGCCTCGATAGAGTCCATTTATTATTGGGCCTTGGTGGGCCCAATGGGTTTTGGGGTTATTTGTGGACTACTTAGTGGGCTACCTTTAGACCTAGAGAATGAGGGTTGGGACTTAGATCCTAATTTGAGATCATTGTAGATATGGCTCAGAGGTAGACGCTGGTGCACAACGGCGACATTTGTAGGAGCCGTTCATCATTCGAGGTGAGTCTTGTCACTATACTTTACCTAGTGTGGTAACAGAGTTATGTGACAGAGTACTATAGAGTTATATGCCAGTGTATTTGCATGTTATTTATGTTTTGTGATTTATTGTGATATGTGATATGCATGATTCAGAGTTACAGAGTTGGGACTTTTGGGTCCCTAGAGTTAGGGTTGGAGGGCCCCACTGAGACACATTGACCAGAGGGTCGACAGAGTTTCAGCCTCGAGTGGCTATTATGTGTTAGAGTGGTATTTTGGGGAACTCACTAAGCTTCGTGCTTACCGTGTTATGTGTTATGTGTTTCAGGTTCTTATCAGGATCGCGGGAAGGCAGCGACTCGATTGTACACACCAGAGAAAAGGGTTACGAATGGGAATCCTGGATTTTGATAATGTTTTGAAAACTTTGTTGACTATTAAATGGTGTTTATTTAAAATGAAACGTGTTTTATGAAATTAAAAATGAAAAATTTGTTTGAGAATTTACGGTGTTACAAGTTGGAATCAGAGCCTTGGTTTGAGGGATTTGGATACACCTTCGGGTATGTCTGGACTCAAACTAAGGATTTGAGAAAAGTTTTTAAAAGGAACAGTTTTTCTAAAAAATGAGTAAGAGAATTTTAAGAGAAATAGGAATCAAGGAGTGTGTACAATCAGCCAGCGCTCGAACGGTGATTTCCCAAAATACCCTTACGTTGTGTGTTATGAATGATATGTGATATGTTAAGCATGCTAGAGATTAGGCTAGGTACTTCATATTTTAGGGCTAGAGTGGCCTGATTTGTGATGCCTTAGCCTAGGAGTTACTGTTATCTATGATTTGCTTTTGAGTATGTGCGGAGTATGAGTATCCAGCAGGAATCCTTTTAGAGAGGGATTTGAGTAGAGGAGTAATCTAGGAGAAATACCTAGATGAGCAGTTGAGGAGCCTACTGAGAAGATAGTCGGATACCCGCGAGGGGTGGAGTTGCTTGAGCTCGGTGATATCTTTTGAGTACAAGTGTAGCAAGCGGAGTTGTAACCTAGAGTGGTCATACGTGCTGATAGAGATTATTCGATGCCCGAATGCTGCTTGCTTCGTGCTTTGTGGAAATCTCGATGATCGGAGTCAGCTACTAAGTGAATATGACGATATTTAGGAGGTAGACGGCTGGCATCATTAGGAGTTCTTCAGCAGCTGATGGCAGGGAAGTGTGAGAACCTAGGAAGAGCCTAGGGGGTGACTATAGTCAGATGAGTGTGCTGACAGGGTAGAGCTTTTTGCTAGGGAGCGAACACATGTAACGGGATGGACGAACGATAAAGTTGAGTAGCTACTTAGGGAAATCTGGGATGGTCCGTGTGGAAAGTATGGGTAGATGTGGTTGGTAGTATGGGTCCGTACTACTGAAAGCAGAGGACCCATACTTGATGTAGGGAGTATTCTGGAGATTTTAAGTAGCAGATTGAGAAGTGATGTCATGGTTCAAGTACCATGATTGGTAGCAGATTAAGAGGTGAAGTCAAGGTTTGAGTACCATGATTGGTAGTAGATTGAGAAGTGATGTCAAGGTTCGAGCACCATAATTTATATCAGACTGAGAGGTGGCCACTTGGTTCGAGTACCATGATCGTGGTGGGTGGTTAGTGTTACCGGTTCTACAAGTTATTCCGTTATGTTTGGTTATACTGAGATCAAATATGAAAGGGTATGGGGCCAGAGGGCCAATTTGAATGAATTTCGATGGACCATACCTTGAGAGGGAAATCGAGTTAGTTCCCGAGGAATTTTTGGTGAGATGTCATTTTGAGTCGCAAGACTCAAGGATAAGTAGAGGTGGTGTTTTTTTTGAGGATTGCGGTCTGAGCTGAGCAGTCGACCGATAGCAGAGATGACACTTTCTGTGACCAAAGTTGTACTATTTTCTGTAAGGAGCAGGAGGGATACTGAGTTTCCGGTTTCAGAGTTGGAGGTAGACGCGGTGGGGTAGCAAGGGGTTGTGACCTTTTCACCAGAGTATTTGGGCAGTATGTTTGCTGCGAGGTATTCTTATCCCATGAGAGAATCATTAATGGGACTAAGATGGATAAGAAAAAAGAGGTGATTGAGGGTGATGTATTATTTTTTGGCAGTTCCCGGTGGCTAAGAGGAATATATCGGGGCGGTGGCCCCCGTGGTCTACGTTGTGTATCGACAATGAGAGTGGGGTCTATTGATTTTATGAGTATTTCCAAAAACAGGTCAAGGAGTCAGAGTCCAGGTGTGTGATTATGCATCATTTTCTGGACCGAGAGTTAGATTTAATTTGAAGCAGTGAGGTACCCGATGGTGTGTCGGTTTGTGGCTTCGAGATGAATAAAGGTAGTCACGCTGGAAGGATTCTGAGATTTTTGGTCAAATTTGAGATATGTGGAGTTTCTCGGTTTCCGTCGGGAAGATCATTAAAGCAATTACGTGACACATTCCAAGAGTCAAGTGTGAGATACCTGGTGAAACAATCTATGGAATAGATTGTTGGTATACCAATTGGTGATGGTTCGAACTCTGAGTGGGGGAGAACTGGGTATTCTATTGAGAGGATCAACAATCCGTTAAAGTGCGGTTATAGGATTGGTTATGAAGATTTGCGGTGCAGACACATGAAACCTGGGTATTTGGTGAAAGAGGTGAGGTTCGATGCTAGATGATGTATGTGTATGTGCTTTCGAAAGGGTGAGTGAATCCACGGCGGTTGGTCGTTGGTCAGGGAATTTGTTATGGATACGAATTTTTTTTTTCAGATTTGCAAATTTTGAGTTCGAGGAGATTGGGTCGATGAGTTTAGGGTGCAATAGCTGAGATTTGCGGGTATAGGTATAGATTGTGATCTATAGTTCAGGAGGGGCAACTGTGGATTTTTCAACCAATTTCAGAGTTGGAATGAGTAGTTTCGCTTGGGTGGTGATTAGTAGAGGATGCAGCTTCGGAATCTAGACAACGTGTTTTCAGTCAGTGATCTTTCCTTCGTGTTTCAATATGTGAGATGGGAATATTTTGAGGTTCCGAGTGCTTGAGTGGAAGAGGGTATCAAAGTACTGCGGGGAGCCGAGGTACTATCTAGTCAGCGAGAGAGTGTCATGATACTGTGGGGAGCCACAATATTCACTGGTTAGCGAGAGAGTGTGGTGATATTGCGGGGAGTCGTAGTATCTACCAGCCAGCGAGATGATGTGGCGATACTGCGGGGAGCCGTAATATTTGCCAAGCAGTGAGGGAGCATTGTGAAACTACGGGGAGCCGTAGCTTTCACTAGTCAGTGAGAGAGCATTGTGGAACTGCGGGGAGCCGTAGTTTTCACTAGCCAGAGCATGACGCAGAGGAGTTCCTAGGCTTGGGTAGCCTTATCAGAGAGTCTGTAGGAATCTGGTAAACAGGACATGGGCGAGACTGGGGTCTCCCCAATGGTCGGGAGTCGTTGTATTATGAGTTTAGGTGTGGTTATCGCATTCAGAAGGAATTTGATGTAGTGATGTACGCGAAAGTTGCGATTCATGGGTTATGAGTTGAGAGCTTCATTGGGACGAGTGATTCCAATTTCGCATTGATCCAGACTCTTGAGTTTGATTTGGCTCTAGTGGTGTAATGTGAAGGCAAGATGAGATTCTGAGCTTAGAGGTGGGTTCCTTTTGAGGGGTTTTGTGTGTCATCTGATGTTTTAGACCTATGTGGGTCAGTTTGTTTGTATGGGACGGAACATGAGATGTATGAAGCTAATGAGTAGTAAACGACAGGGGTCGAGGGTGAGACGATTTCAGTTGGGATTTTATTATTCGCTTGGGACAAAGCGAACTTTGTGACTTGTGTGTCACGATGGGCCGAGATAGTTATTGTGAGGAGGAAGCCGGTAAGTCGTTTTATTGGGTGTGCAGTGGGTAGCCCTTGAAGGTCCAACCATCGGGTCAGGAGTTGACCTGGTGTTCAGTGTCGGATGGAACATTTGAGAAGAGCTAGGGCTTATGATTCAGGGTGCAAAAGATCGTTCCGAGCCGGCTTGACCGCTTTCTTGTGTCTGGGGATAGAATTTTGAGGATCATTTCCTTCAGAAGAGTTATGATAGTTGTTCAGGCAGTGGGTCCTTAGTGGGATATGACCTTTCCATCCCTTTTGAGTTGCGAACGGATCGATTAGAGAATCAGAATTGGTAGAGTATCCTTAGAGTATGTTATTCGATGAGCGATTAACATGATGATATTGCGAGGGTGGTCTAGCAGGGAAACAGACCAGTAGAGTTTTCAAGTTCTGGAGAGGCGGATTGAGTACCGCAACGGCAGAAGGGTCTGTCCTTCTTTGGGGTCGGGAGTTCCTGTTGGGTTTAGGTGTTTTTGGAAGAGATCGTTGTATGATATGGGGTTCTTTCGATGGTTCTTCCTGAATCATTGGGTTCGACCTATGTGTTGATAAGGAGCGATTTCGAGGGCGAAATCTATTTCAAGTGGGGGAGAATTGTAACACCCTGTTCTGGATTATTTTGTGATTTAAGGCCCGTGGGCCTTAATCCGAGTATGAGAAGGTTTTGAGGCATTGAAAGAGAAAGGTTATGCCCTTTTGGGATGTAGGTGAGGTAGGTTGTGTGATAAAAGAGTTCGGTTTGTGCTTTAGAGCCCAAATGTATTGTTAAGGTGCTGGTTCTGGCTTTTCATGAATTTTGGATTTGAGTTCGAGTGGTATTTAGGAGGAATAAAGTAAATAGAAGTGTAAGGCTTCTTGTTAGCTTTCCGTGGATATAAGGATCGTCGGAAACAGACTTATAACGAAGAAGTTATGGCCTTCAGAAGTTTTGTGGTTTAGCCGAGTATGCTGGGCGTAATTTAGAGTACGCTGGGCGTACTCAGTATGTTGGGTGTAATTTGGAGTACGCTGGGCGTACTGACCAGGGAGGGTTGCAAATGCTCTTCAGTGTACGCTGGGCATACCATATGGACGCTGGGCATACGCCAAACAGACCTGAATGCTATTTTAGGGTCTTGGATCCTATTTAAGGTCCTTATCTCATAACCTAACCCTAATACCTTCAGCCTCCATCCCTCTAAACCCTAGAAATCGACCCTAAGCCTCCATTTGAGTGATTCTTGAGCATTTTGGTGATTTAGTGAGTTTTTGGTGCATATTGTGGAAAAAGGAGTTTCTTGAGGAAACATTGCTTGGCTTGGAGCTTATGGATCTAAGCCCTAATCATGTTGATCTAGCTCCAGAAAGCACAAAGTTTGAATCTTGGTGGGTTTCTCATATGGATCTAGTGGGGTGATGACTTGTTGTTTTTTTTGGCTTTTGAAGAAGAAGGAACTTTGAAAGAGAATGGCTTGAGCACCTAGCTTTTGGATCTATGTACTTCTCTTGTTGGTGCATCCTCCAGAGGTATCAAGTTTTGAACTTGCTTATTATTGTGCTAGTTTTGTTTTTGGACCATTTTAGGGTTTTTGGTCCCAAAGCTTGAGCTTTATGAGTGGTTAATCTCCACAGCCTAATACATGTCCCTTCAAGAGTTTCTAATGGAAAGGATTCATAAAAATGAGTCCTTGGATGTTGGAAACAAACCATGCATGAGATATGGGAAGTTTTGGGCAGTAAAGAGTGAGAATTTTTGTGTTTGGGACTTTATCAGCCATGCAAAGGCTTCAAGTCACGAGCTTTATTAAGTATGAGCCTTTATGGAATCCAGATCTAAGAGTATAGCTATGGTCTTATCTGATTAAGACCAAAAGAGTTGAAAAAGTAAATCTGGGCGTACGCTGAGCGTAAATCTAGTACGCCCCGCGTACTAGGTTAGTGTCCCCGATCAGGATTCGTGTGCGATGGAGTACGCTGAGCGTACCAAGGGAGGTACGCCCCGCATAACCCAATGTGGACTTTTTGGGCTAAGTCTTATATTGGGCCCTAAGTGTTGGGCTTGGAGTTTGGGCTTGTTGTGCTAAATATTTCGACCAGAGGAATATGTATATGTGCCTTGGGCCCTTGAGTTGGGCTTGACTCTTGGACTTGAGAGTTGGGCCTTGGTGGGCCCAATGGGTTTTGGGGTTATTTATGGACTAGTTAGTGGGCTACCTTTAGACCTAGAGAATGAGGGTTGGGACTTAGATCCTAATTTGAGATCATTGTAGATATGGCTCAGAGGTAGAGGGTGGTCCGCAACGACGACATTTGTAGGAGCCGTTAATCATTCGAGGTGAGTCTTCTCACTATACTTTACCTAGTGTGGTAACAGAGTTATGTGACAGAGTACTAGAGAGTTATATGCCAGTGTATTTGCATGTTATTTATGTGTTGTGATTTATTGTGATATGTGATATGCATGATTCAGAGTTACAGAGTTGGGACTTTCGAGTCCCTAGAGTAAGGGCCAGAGGGCCCACAGAGAGTTGGGGCTGGAGGGCCCCACCGAGACACATTGACCAGAGGGTCGACAGAGTTTCAGCCTCGAGTGGCTATTATGTGTTAGAGTGGTATTTGGGGAACTCACTAAGCTTTGTGCTTTCCGTGTTATGTGTTATGTGTTTCAGGTTCTTATCAGGATCGCGGGAAGGCAGCGACTCGATTGTACACACCAGAGAAAAGGGTTACGAATGGGAATCCTGGATTTTGATAATGTTTTGAAAACTTTGTTGACTATTAAATGGTGTTTATTTAAAATGACACGTGTTTTATGAAATTAAAAATGAAAATTTTGTTTGAGAATTTACAGTGTTACATCGCCATTTGAGGGGGAGAATGAAAATGCAAATAACTAAGGCAATTTGTCAGAACTGGAAGAAGAAGTCAATGCTGAGCTGGATCCTGCCTATGATCCAAATTACCCTCCTCTCATAAAATGGACAAAGGATCATCCTAAAACTCAAATCATTGGTGAATCATCTGAGGGTGTTCTCACACGCTCTGAAATGAAGGCAAAGCAAAACGCTTTATTCTCTCAAGTAGAATTTTGCATGTTTAATTCGTTTGTCTCTAAAGTTGAACCGAAGACGGTAAATGTTGCACTTGATCACTCTGATTGGGTGCAAGCTATGCAAGACGAACTCCATGAGTTTGAACGACATCGTGTTTGGAGGCTGATTCCCACACCAAAGGATGCATCTGTAGTCAGTTTAAAATGGGTTTTTAGAAATAAGTTATATAAAGATGGTAACGTCATTCGCAACAAAGCAAGGCTGGTGGTGAAAGGATATTACCAGGAAGAAGGAATAGACTATGAAGAGACCTTCGCTCCAGTAGCAAGGTTGGAATCAATGAGAATCTTTTTGGCATATGTTGCACATAAAAACATCGAATTTTTCCAAATGGATGTAAAATGTGCTTTCTTGAATGGAGAACAAGAAGAAACGGTATACATTGAGCAACCACTCGGATTTGTGAACGAAAAGTATCCTGATCACTACTACATTCTGGATAAAGCAGTCTATGGATTGTAGCAAGCCCCGAGAGCATGGTATGAAACTCTAACACGCTTTCTCAAAATGTCAAAATTCAAACAAGGTTCGGCGACCCAACATTCTTTCGCAAGAAAGAAGGCGAACACTTAATGATAGTTCAAATTTACGTCGATGACATCATCTTCGGCTCCACGAATCCTAGCTTAACAACTGAATTCAGGAAGTTGACGGAGACTAAGTTTGAAATGAGCGCAATGGGTCCGATTAACTTTTTCCTTGGATTGAATATAAGACAGGGACCAGAAGGCATGTTCATTAATCAGGAAGCATACATGAAGACTCTATTGGCAAAGTTTGGCCTGACGGGAGATTCCAAAGTAAAGGTTCCAATGGCATTTGGCACAAAGCTGACTCCATCTCTTGAGAAACCGGCTGTTGATGTGAATCTCTATCGTCAAATGATAGGGTCACTAATGTATCTAACGGCTAGTAGACCGGACATAATGTTTTCTGTCTATTATTGTGCAAGGTTTCAAGCAAATCCTAGAGAACCTCATATGATTGCAGTGACAAATATATTCTGGTATTTGAAGCGAACCTCGTCTCCCGGTCTTTGGTATCCTGCAAAATCCGACTTTTTTGTTCTAGCTTTCTTTGATGCTCATCTTGGTGGATGTGGATTGGACCGAAAGAGCACAACCGGCGGATGCCAGTTCCTCGATGGTAAACTTGTCAGTTGGCAGTCAAAGAAACAAACTTGCTTGTCTCTTTCCATAGCCGAAGCTGAGTACATCGCTGCAGCATCCTGTACATCACATATCATATGGATACAAAGCCAACTTAAAGATTATGGATTAAGCATGAGAATATCCCTCTCTACTATGAATCTAAAAGTGCGATTCGAATATGTCACAATCCAGTGCCACATTCCAAGACTAATCATATTGCACTGAGATACCACTTCATCAAGGACCACGTTGAAGATGGTAATGTTGAAGTTCACTTCATTCAGTCCTCAGATCAACTGGCTGACATCTTCACTAAGGCCTTACCAGAAGCAAGCTTTAACAAGATACTCCAAGGCTTGGGAATGATGGAAGCTGAGTCAGTACCGAAACCCCTTTCTTCTCACTAAAATTGAATAAGTGAAATAGAGCGAATGCTCGGTCTATTTCGGCTCTAGAATTTTTTGGGAACCGAAATGAACCGAACGCTCGATCTATTTTGGCTCTAAAATTTTTCAGGAACCGAAATGAACGAACGCTCGGTCTATTTTGGCTCTAGAATTCTTTGGGAACCGAAATGAACCGAACGCTCGGTCTATTTCAGCTCTAGAATTTTTCGGGAACCGAAATGAACTGAACGCTCGGCCCATTTCGCTTCATCTTTTCTAAGGTATGGTCTCGGTTGTATATTTTTGTAAAGTTTTCTTATTCTTTCGCATGTTTATATTCAGAATTTATTTTCTTTTTTGTTTTTATTATTTTTCGGAAATTCCCAAAATCCAAAAATATTTTTTCTCTGTTTTTATTATTTTTGAGAAATTCCAAAAATCCAAAAATATTTTCTTTTTTGTCTTTATTATTTTTCCGAAATTCCAAAAATCCAAAAATATTTTCTTTTCTGTTTTTATTATTTTTTAGAAATTCCAAAAATCCAAAAATATTTTCTTTTCTGTTTTTAATATCTTTCAGAAAAATTCAAAAACTACAATAATATTTCTATGTGTTTTTTTTTTAAGTTTTATCTCTCAATTGTTAAACTTGATTCAAGTTCACAGATGCGAAAAACAATGACGTTGGGGCAGGTATAACATTCTTATCTATGCACTAGTTAAGTGTCCCTAGAAGCATGCTGCTGCATGTAGACCGAAGCCTCCATGACTCTGAGTGGAGCCTTAATGATTCAATAAACACCAATCATTTCTTCCCAATCAGGCTGCTAAAAGCACTCAATTCACGAGCTACCTTACTCTTCTCTTACTGGGTTATGAGTTTTCTGCTTTGTCATTCTTATGTAGCAGAGGTACTTTCGGTTCCTTCACCATCTCCTCATATTTCTCCATTAAGTTTTGCTTCATAAAAGTAACCCTTGAGACTCTCACCAATTACCACTGAGGTTTATGGTTACACAATCTCTGTGTTGATGATCTTAGTTTTGTTTTCCATGTGCTAAGTGAGACCCGAAATCCAACACCTTGAACGAATTGATGGTGAACGCTAAACTGTTCAAGCTGTTACTTGTTACCTCACAAAATCTCTTTTTATTTTTGGGTGATCTTTATGAAACTGTAAAACACAAGGACGTTTCTTCCCATAAGATCCAGTTTTTTTTTGGTTTTTGAGATTTCTTATTATTATCCAGTCACTGTATATATATTCTCCAATCTACTTGTTCAACAAACCACATCGGTTTCACAAGTACTTCATCCAACTTTTAGTCTTATTTTAAGTATCGATGTTCGGTTGAAGAAAAAAAACTACCCACTAAAGCCTATAATTGAAAAGATTCATTTCGATGTTTCTTTACAAACATTTGAGCGTATTTCACGGGAAACCACACAAACACTTCTCAGTCTCTCTTGACTTTGAAGGAAGAGATTCGTGCCCGGGATCCATAGTTTTTTTGTCTACATAGACATCATTTAACTCCCACAAATATTTTGCTTTATTTCTTTTTCATCGGCACACTCGAGCACGAAGATCTTTATGATTTTCCAAATTCTTGTTTGTGGTACTCATAACACTTTTCCAGATTTGTGCTTTTGGCTCTAACAGAAATGGTTGTTCTATTTAATATGGAGCAAAGGTTCCATAGTATGAAGAGAAAGGATGAGTCACGTTTATGGTGGTGATTTATTTTAATAATAAAAATAAAATAAGGGTGAGTCAGCATGAATTTCAAACGGTTCAAAATTTGAACAGGAGATAAGGATGGAAAGGCACATGAATTTGAAATGGCACCTAATATCACGCATGATGAAGACTTCTTCGGAAAACCCAGCTGCAACCTCACGCTTTTTCAGGCATCGATTCAGAAGATAGTCAAATTATTACTGTGGAGTTTTCTCTCCCCTAGCGACGGTATAAAAGGTTTTCTCACACCTCTTGGATTACTTTACCAAATCTCAACTCTCTCAAGAACAAATCGGCGATTTTCTATTGTTCATCTTCTTCTTCCCACCCGCAACAATGGCTGAATCTTCATCGGTTTACGAACAATCCACTCAGTCCTCTCTTCTGACCATCAAAACCAATCATAATCTGATCATCGAACTGAACCCCTTTGTCTATTATTCGTTCATGCTACATGTGGTTGAATGTCTCAAGTATTCACCATTGGTGGTTGCTCTCACAAAAGTGGAAAGCGTTCCTATGTCGATGCTCTCTCATGTCTACTCCACTGATGTTTACGATAAAGCTATGGAGTGTATCTTATTCGAGATTGTCAATCAAAAGACGTTGATTTCAAAAGCTAGGTTTTGTTTGTTGCTAAGGCTTGCTGTTGCTGATTCCATGATCAACCCAGATTCCATTACAACAACTCAGCTGTTCACGATGTTCTATGAAATGGGGCAATCATATGGAACAAGGAGGGCATTCATGAGCCTTTTATATGGTTTGTATCATGGGGTTAATATGGATTATGGGACAATCATATGCTCTCAACTAGTTCAGATTATAAGCTCTTCTTCAAGGTACTCTGAAATTTCATGTGCTCGATTTTGGACTATCATCACTCATTGGGTGATGGAAAAGTTTATTGTTCCAAAAATGGAGGATTCACTCAAGTCATCGATTGCTACCTTCGACACGACGGTGATCCTTGTCTCAGACCCCTCTAAGTTTATCTTGATTGGTTCAATTCTGGAGTCAATGTATAGATGTGTTTCCCCTGAAAGCAACGTTATCAATGAGTACAAGAAGCTAACCCCTTCAGGGCCACGGCAACTTACTCCAGAGATGCAAAGCTCGCCAGACGCTGCAGACAAACCAGTAAAACGATGGAAGAAGCCGGATAAAAAAGGGGAAAAGGACGGTCAATCCTCCAAAGTTTCTACTCCCAAGAAACGCAAGTCTGAGCAAGCATCGACAAATGCTCCAAAGAAAAAAAAGCACAAGATGAAAGCTCACAGACAGAAGTCTCCTTCCCCATCTTCCACTGATTCTGAGTATGTTCCTTCTGACCCACAGCTTGAACCCGAGTCAACTGAGGACGATGCTACTCGAACCGAAAGTCCACCTAGAGGTAATTCACCTCCACCCTCACCAACTATTGACAGTAACGGAAACTCACCTCTTCATTGTCTTCCACATCCGGTTCCTATTACTATCGCTCCCTGTCCTCCACCTATCTCATCTACCACTGCTACCTCAATCCTTATTCCAACCTCACTGTGTACTACAATTACTACCACTACTACTCATCCAACCGAACCTAATGTTCATGTCAACGTATCTACTAAGGGGGCATCTACTTTCGGTTCTGATCCTCCTATTACCTTCGCACCTTTATCCCCACCTCCATCACATTAATACGAACTTGTTCTTGGCAGGGAAGACATGTACTTTGAATCTATTTACTTCAGTCCTTATCGAGTAAAGAGTGATGACGATGATGATACTCCTGTGACCAAAAAGCATCTCAAGGCCATGAATGACAAACTTTACCAACTGCTTTCTTCCTCTTCTATCAGTGCATATTCGGAAGCAACACTCATGGCTCTGTTCGCATCCGTTGTCAAAGAGCATGACGCTTCCATCTCCAATGCTGTTAAAGACATTGAAGCCTCAACCTCCACCTATTAGAAAGCTTCACTTGCAGTTGAAGCTTCCACCAAGGATTCCAAGCAGGCGACCGCAAAGGTCGAAAAACTATTTTTGGATGCACAACTATTTCTTGATTCTCTTCAAGCTGCCACCCAAAAGAATGCTCAAACAGTGAATACTTCGGTTGATAATCTTACGCGTTCACTGGAGGCCGAAAAGAAACATTTTGAAGAAGCTCGACTAGCAATTCAGGCTGCTAACAAAGAGCTTCACACTTCAGTTGATTCTCATCTCACTCAACTTGAAGCTGAGATTGCTGTGGAAAACAAGATTATGGATGAGCTGGATAAGCGTACTTCTCAGCTTAAAATTCAGAATCTCAAGCTCAAGACTGCCAACCAGGAGATTGAAGACTTGAAAACTGAGCGTGAAATAATTAAGGTTGGTGATGTCCACTCCATTCTCCTACACCTCCTGGAAGCCCATGACTCCATTCTTAGCATCTCAATTCGACCCCACTTGGCTGAGAAGTTGAGACCTGCTCTGGATGTTTTGAGTAGAATTGAGGGTGTTCCGGAGTCTGTTGTCCCTCCGAAACAAGGGGGAGATAATTTTACTCAGGGCAAGGGCCAACCTCATCCACCTCCAAAACCGAAAACTACTACTGAACCGAAGGAGAATGAAGCTTCGGGAAGTATGAAGGATAAGCAAAAGAAGAAAATTTGTGTTGATGATGTGGATGAAAACGACGATGACGCTGATATAGAAGGGAATGCTTCTAAAACTGAGAGTCTGAAATTCAAGCCTAGTGATCAAGAGATTAGGGCGAAGATTCAAAAAGAGAAGGAACTTCTTGATAAAGAGATGAAAGTGAACAAAATGCTAGAACAAAGGAAGTCTATGTTTCCTGAATGGGCTATGGATTCGGTTCAGAGAGAGGTAATTGATGCACCGAGCACTCATTGGCTAGAACCAGTTCTTTCTTTCGGGCTTGAGAACTCCAAGGACTCACAGTTTGACATGCCAATCACCCGAAAGGCAATTATTTTTCACTATTTTGAGTCAATGGCTAGCATTCCTTCCCCAGCCCTAAAGGTTGATCGGGATTTGCTTGAGTATTATCTTGAGTTTGCTCAGCCGCAATATCTGACCTGGAGTAATTAGAAAATCATAAAGGTCAAGGTGTTGAAACCCACTTCAGCAGGGGAATTTATCAACATCAAATTCAAAGTGACTCGAGGCTCTGATAGTTCGGTTCATTTGATTTCCCTAGCTGATCTGCCGAACTTGAATCCTCATGATTGGATACTCCTGAACAACATTTTGCTGACCAATCAAAAGGTGTATCAGCCTATTATCGATCACATCAAGCGAATGCTCGTATGCTATATTCATGAAGTCGCAAAGATGGATCAGGAAATCGCTTCTACCATACATAAGAAGACCACTATGAAGTCGATAGGGAGGGCAAGCAATGTCAACATGATGGTTAAGGGAAAAATTGACCCTAAGTTTCATACTGTTATGTTCATTAGGGGCGAAGGTCAAAAATGCTTGTTCGCTCTTATTGAAAAACACCTGTTCTCCACCGCCTGCTTGGAGCATATTTTGGTTATTGTACATGGGCGTAATTAGAACAGCGAAGCTAATAAAAAGATGTTTACTGATATGCTTCTACGGTATAGTTTGTTTCATCAAACTCTTCTTGCCATCATCCCCAGGTTGTTCAAGATTGTGAGGAAGACTAAAATTACTCAACCAAAGTAGTCTCTCGCCTCTATTGACGCAAAGGGGGAGATTGTTGGGTTTAAGTGTTGCGTCTTTGGGCTCGTTTAATATTCCATTTTGTTTACCCGGTTTGGTCCTGTCCAACCGTGGATTCTCATTAGAGTTAGATTATATATATTGCATGCATGTATAGCTTTAAGATTATCATTCTCATTAATAGCTTTTAAATTGTAACCCTAGGACACCTCTATAGTCAAATTTCTTCATCGAACTCTTTTGAAGTATGAGATATTAATCATTCGACACCATTTGATCCATTCTTGTGTTCTTTACTTGATTAATATTGTTTTTCTGTTCAGAATCAATCGATTTATAGCGCATTATTCCCATCACAGGGCATCCTTAAATGTTTTTATGTATGGTCTGTATGGTAGTTAGTGAAGACCATGTGTGGGTTCCCATGTTAGTGGGCTAAGACCATGAGGGGGTTCCTATGGCACCAAGAGTAAGACCTTGGAGGGTTTCCACGACTTCCTTTATGATTATATGTAAGGCTATGTGATTGTTATGGTTTATGTAGCTGATATAGCTAATATGGATTACGTGGTTTTGTGGATTGTGTGGGGTACGCTTTAGGGAACTCAGTAAGCTTCATGCTTATAGGTTTGTTTATTGTTGCAGGTATCATCAGTTTGGAAAGAAAGGGTCAAAGTGGTGAAACCGACTAAGTCAACTGAGTCAACCCAACTGAGTCAACTCGACTAAGTCAACTCACTGAATTGACCTAGTATGAGTATGCGGGGCGTACACTGAATGTACGATGAGCGTACTCGATTCCTTGCATGTTAAGCCGAGTATGGCATACCACCAAGTCAACTCAGTTAAACAAGTTTGATCTTAAGGGTATTTTGGGATTTTGATTTTGATTGGTCATTCAGGTAGATAGGTGACAGTTTGAGCTAGGATTCGGAGTCGGGACCTCATCAGCTATTGTTCAGTCTGTAAGGTGAGTTTTCCTTACTGTATTTGCGGGTCAAAGGCACCAATATCAGCCCATTGGTTTGATATCCTGATATTCACTAATCTGCTGAGTATTGAATAGATATGCATGTTTATGCTAGTTCTTGATATGCTAGGCTCGTTGATCTGTAAGACTACCTGTGATACTGTCTGCATAAGTATATGTATATGTTATTATTTGTTGTATGTCGACATGTTGGGTTGGGTTGAGGTTGTACTGATCCTTGTTGTAGCCAACAAATCCTGGAGTATTCCAGATATGACATGAGGGCCGAGTAGGGCATGCTAGACTCATGATGAGGACTCATGAGCATTCCAAAAACGAGTTGAGGACCATGTGGTATGCCTGAATTGTCCTGAAGGCTTGATAGTATTTCAGTCCGATGACTAATCTGTTCGAGGAGCAACCCAGACATCGGTTGTGAGCCCGAGGGCATGCCAAACTTATGCTGTAGACTCAGGGATAATCCAGTCTTTTAGCTGTGGACCCATTACATGCTATTATTGTATATGTTTTTGTTTATGTGTTGGTACTTTGGGGGATCTCACTAAGCATTGGCTTACAGTTTTGAGTTATGTTTAAGGTACTTCAGAGGACCGCATGAAGGAGAAGGTGTGACCGTACACATCCTCTGTTTATGATATATAATTTTGGGAAACTCTGATGACGAAAATTATTCTAATGATCATTCAAATATTATCTTCATCTGAAACTTCAATCTTTTTTTTAGGTTTTGACAAGCAAGAATGTTAGGTGGATAGGAACATGAAACACTTGAGTGTGAGATCACCAAAAACTATTGTAAAGCAGATTATTATTAATGGTTGCAAAAATTTGACAAGTGTTTGATCTCATATGAAAAATTTGAATTTGAAGGGTAATTTGGTCAAACGTAACAAAAATATGAAATCTCAAGTATCATGCTTAGTTAGTGCATTGTTATATGTTTTTATGATCTTTAGAACTGAGTTTAGATCATTTGATAGTATATTATTGGTTATAAGGGTAAAAAAAAATTTATAGCTTAGAGAGCCACCTTTGGGGCTAAATAGATTAAGACATGTAAGTATTTAGCCATTAAAAATTTTCTATGGATATAAGATTCATAAAAGTTGGACTTTGTATGATCAAAGTAAGGCTGTATAAAGTTGGAAGGAAAAGCTGTAAAAGATTGGAAATTTGACTAAATATTAGAAACGAAAACATAATTACGTGGCACATAAAAATACTAGAAATAGTGTTCACGGTCATTAAAAATTTGGTTAATAATTATAATAATAGCAGGGTCCTTTTGGGTTGGTCTCATGACCCAAATAACAATACGAAAATGAGTTATTAATTTATTAAGTAATTAATAAATTAATTGGAAATTATTTTGGAATTAATTATATAGTTTTAATTAATTAAAGATCTTGAATATTGATTAAACCCAAATGATTAATTAAAATATTCCAGAAGCTCCTAGAGCCTTACGATGGATGATATCTGCATGTCCCTGGATAGGGATATGACAGATTTTGGATCTAATAAAGATTAACTTGAAGAGTTTGAATGCATTAAGGATTTATGTGTAACCTAAACCTTGGGTGTTGTTTTGTCTCTAAACATACCATCACTCACTCTCTCTTTCTCTCATATGAAATTCATAACCCCCCTCCTAGGTTTAGTGAATTTTGCATAAACCCTAATCTAGGGTTTATAAATTTAAAGGGTTTAAATTTAGTATAGGGATAATGTCACTGTAGCACATGGAACTTTTAACATTTGGCTAATCTGGTCCTTAAAGTTTTTTTTTTGGTACATTAGACCATTAAACTCGTAATTGACCTTTTAATTACACCATTTTAGCAACTTTTAGAAGGTTTCCCGGTTATACGATGCCATTTTGTCAATTAATATATATTTTTTGTCTAATCCGATGCCATGTGAGATATGCCACATCAATTAATGAAATACGACACTTACAGCCTTTCGTCTTCAGCTATCGAACTTTATTAGTCTTCTTCTTCATTATTCAGTTGTAAAAGAAACTGATTTAGGGTTTGTGAAGCATTCCTGTGATCGAGCTGAAAGAAACAAAGAACTCGCAACAATGGCTCAATCGGAACCTAATGGACTGTTTGCGATGGTGGAAATCAACTACCAAGGGGTATTTAATCGAAATCCTTTCTCTTACACTGGTGGTGTTAAAACCATCTTCAATGATGTTGACTTTTCTCTTACACTGGTGGTATTTAATCGAAATCCTTTCTCTTACACTGGTGGTGTTAAAACCATCTTCAATGATGTTGAATTTTCTTTTATGACTTATTCTGAGTTTGTGACCTTCTGCGAACATTTCATGCATGAAGAGTGTAAAAAGTTTTACTACTGTGAACCAGACATGTCCTTCATGGAAGGGCTTAATCCCATTTCAGATGATGTGGAATATTCTGTTTTTATTTTTGATGCTTATGGAACAGATGGTGTAATTTCGGTTTATGTGGATCATATTGGGGTTGGTGTTGATGGGTGGCATGATGATGAAGATAATGATGATGATGAACATGAGTTTTGTATTGATGGTGAAAATGAAGACAACATAGATGAACTTAGAAATGTTGCCTTTGAATTTAATGAGGATGTAGTGCATATGAATAGGACATCAAATGATCCTTTCTTGAGTAAGCTATGTACTGATGATGATGATGCAAACAACATTGTAGATGATGACAATGGGAGAGAAGTTGAAGTTAACATACAAGCTCATTCCATATTTAATGAGCTATTACACCGGAAAAAAAAACCAATTCTAGGGATGAAATTTAAGGGTCCAGGGCAAGTAAAATCAATGTTGTGTAACTATGCTGTAGCTAATGGATATCAATTGTGTTTTGAAAAAAATGATAGGACAATACTTATGGTGAGGTGTAGCAAAGGTGCTTGCACATTTAGATTATGGGCTTCCTGGATGAGTGATGAAGAGAGTTTCCAAATCAAGTCACTAAAAGCTGATCATAATTATGCTAGGAACTTCAAGTTTGGATCATTAGTGACATATGCATGGATTGGGAGTCATTATACCAAATAGATTGTAGAAAGTCAGAAAATAAGTGTAAGGAAGCTTAGGTTAAAGGTAATGGCCAAGTTTGGTATCCAAGTTAGTATGGGGCAATGTAGAAGAGCAAAGAAGTATGCACTGAAACTTGTTGAAGGAAACCTTGTTGAACATTATGGTAAGCTATGGTCATATGGTCATGAGATTTTAAGGACAAATCCTGGGTCAACTGTGAAACTAGATATGGAGGATGGGCCAGATGGAAAGAAATATTTTAGAAAGTTCTATTGTTGTTTTCAAGGAGTTAAACAAGGTTGGATTGAAGGGTGTAGAAGGGTAATTGGTCTTGATGGATGTTTTCTTAAAGGTGTTTGTAAGGGAGAATTGCTTTCTGCTATTGGGAGGGATGAAAATGACAAGATATATCCTATTGCTTGGGCAGTGGTTAATGTGGAGAACAAGCAGAATTGGAAGTGGTTTCTAGAGCTTCTCATTGATGACTTACACTTGAATTTAGGCAATGGTTTCAGTTTAATGTCAGACCAACATAAGGTTAGTATTTTACATAGTAATGCATTTATGTTAATTTTAGACTATCTGAATTTAACCTTTTTACTAATACAGGGTTTGATAGAGGCTGTTAAAGAGTTGCTGCCATATGTAGAGCACAGGCAGTGTGCTAGACATATTTGCCAGAATTTGCAAAAGAGATTTACTGGTGCCATATATCATACCTTGTTTTGGAGAGCATCTATAGCCACAACTGAGCATGCTTTTAAAGTTGTGATGAACGAAATTGAGACATTGAACCCAGATGCCCATCAATATCTCATGGAGAAAGATCCTAAAACATGGTCTAGAGCTTTCTTTCAAACTGGAAGGTGTTGTGATGCAGTTGAAAATGGGTTCTCAGAAAGTTTTAATGCTGTAATAGTAGATGCTAGGAAGAAGCCCATAATAACCATGTTAGAGGAGATAAGATTATACATGATGGACAGAATCTACCACATGAAATTAAAGGGACAACAATGGGGAAATCATATTTGTCCAGAGATAAGGGATAAGGTGAATTTGCTTAAAAAAGCTCAAAGGCATTATCAGGTACTACCAAGTGGATTAAACCAGTTTGAGGTAAGGGGAGCAATAGATGCATATGAGGTGGACTTAGAAAGAAAAACATGCTCATGTAGGTTGTGGCAATTGAATGGATATGGATGTGCTCATTCTGTAGCTAGCATATCCTTTCTTAATAGGGATGTAGAAGCCTATGTAGACAACATGTTTAGCACAACCACATTTAGAAAGGCATACAATTACAGACATGCTCCCATGAATAGTAGTGACATGCGGCCAGAGACAAACTATACTCCACCATTGCCTCCTATTAATAGAAGGATGCATGGTAGGCCAACTACTAAGAGGAAGAAATCCACTATAGAGAATACAGCAACACACAGGGTTTCTAAGGCTGGAAAGAAAATCAGATGTAGTATTTGCACGGAGATAGGTCACAACAAGGCCACTTGTCCACAAAGAAGGCCCCAAAAGTTAAATGTGAAGAAACAGAAGAAACAAAAAGTATGTGTGAACCAAAATGCAGGACAGGTAAAACAATTTAAAATATAAGATTAATTACATATAATTTGTTACTTACATAATTATATCATGCCATGTAGGGTAGTACAAGTGAACCACAACAACATGAAGAGGTTGAAATGACTCCAATTGAGATGGATACTACTCAAAATGATACGCAAGTTGCTCCTACTAATGTTGAATCTAGTAGTGCAGGGGATTTGAGTCAATATGTGCAATTTACTCCACCTAGATGTTATGAAGGTGATGAGGATGTTATGGGTGAGGAAGCTGATGTGGTTGAGGAATCTGTTGTGGTTGAGCAAGTTGTTCAAGATGAGGAGGTTGAGGAGGTTGATCCTGTTATCCAAGTTGATAATGTAAATGTTCAGGAGGTTGATGAGGTTAATCCTAATGCCCAAGTGGATAATGGTAATGCTCAGGAGGTTGCTCCTGTTAACCAAGTTCAACAGGTTTGTGTTAGGCCAATTTCAGATATTTTGAAGAGGATAAGGAGAAGAAAGTCAGAGAGAATACTGAACCTGAAATTAGGCAAAACAATTGGTGGTGTTGATGATCCAGGAAATTCGAAGGGAAAAGCTCTTGTAATTGATTAGTGTTTATTGTAATTTGTGTTTAAAGTTTATGTAATGGGATGATGGTAAATTGGATTTAAAGTGTATGTAATAGGATGATGGTAATTTATATTTAAAGTTTATGTAATAGGATGTTGGTAATTTATATTTAAGTATGTGTGACATTAAAGGGTATTTTGGTCATTTAAGTATGTATGAAAGAAAAAGGGTAAACTGATCATTTAAGTATTTATGACAAAAAAGGGTAATTTGGTCATTTATTTATTGATGACAGATAAGGGTATGTAGGTAATTCATTTATGTATGCAAGAAAAGGGTAATTTGGTCATTTAAGTATGTATGACAGAAAAGGGTAATTTGGTTATTCATTTATGTAAGTAAGAAAAGGGTAATTTGGTCATTTAAGTATGTATGACAAAAAAGGGTAATTTGGTCATTCATTTATGTATGTAAGAAAAGGGTAATTTGGTCATTTAAGTATGTATGACAGAAAATGGTATGATGGTCATTTATTTATGTATGCAAGAAAAGGGTATGTTGGTCATTTATTTATGTATGACATGAAGTATGAAAGTATGTTACCGTTTTAAGTAAAATCATGGCATTTGGCTTTGAATATTTATGCATGGAAAAAATTGGAATAATGTGCATGCATGGGGATGTTTTATATGGCCACGGATTTGGTTTTTTAATGGCTTCACAGGTCCTATTTTTTCATTATTAAAATGGTCCCCATACACATAGTGTACTTCCACATGGACCACTTCCTAATTAAATATATTTGTTGGGAATATAGACCATGCGTATGTTTGATAAACATCATTTGATTATACAAAATGCCCTACAATTGGGACTTTGAATATTTTTTTACATTACTTATCATATGCCCTTTCATTAGGGACTTACCACCTTACAACATCAACACATTAAGGTTGATAACCCCAACTTATAACTAAAACCAACTTCAATACATACAAAATGCCCTTATGGAACTGACTTTCTAGTCTGGCTTTACAAAAAATACAAGGGATCCCAAAAAAAACAAAAGCTTACCCTAACCAACCAAACTAACTACATTGACCCCCCTAACTTCAAAATAAATAGGGCCAAGCAAGCAAACAACAGGACAACTATCATCCTGTACCTGCCTATTGCCTTCATTGCATCATGAACTTCTTTCTCACTCTTTCCCACCTTATACTGCTCCTGTGACAGCAGAAACTCCACTTCAACAATCCTTCTCCTCAAATTATTCATCTCAGACATTTCATCTTTGGCATCCAGTTTCTGCTTCAGAGAATATAGCAGGTTTTTGTAGTACCCGTCTGCCTGTTCTTCATCTTTCCATTCAAAGAAGCTACATTTCCTCAACCTAGTCTATAAAAAGACAATAAAATTAGGGTTTGACTGACAATCACAAATCAAATACCTTTAATGTACCAGTGAAATGAGTTTTATTCATAGTGATCGTCAAGAAGGAAATAAAATTAGGGTTTTTAACAGATGAAACAAAATACAAATACACCATTATCGTCTATACAGAAAGAAACAACACATCAAACCATAAAATAGTAACTTATCAAAATCAAGAGAATCGGGACCTACCATACTGTTTTGACAATTCCAGAATCGCCTCCCAGGGTTTGTTATCTTCCAACAGGTTCGTTCTTTAGCTGGAACGAAAAAATCACAAACCTTTACCCCTTCTTGCGACTGAACATGAGTGACTTGTAGCTGATTCCTTGACGTCGATGAGCTCGAAGACATTCTTCTTCAGGATGGAAATAGTCGGGGAGGGAGAAGTCTTTGACTTTTCAGAGAAGGGTAAGTAAAGATTAAAAGGAGGTTCGAATGAGGGTTTCAATTAATAAGCCTGTATCGACAACTGGACCACGTAAGCTTATTGGACACATCAGCGTACCACATAAGCATTGTAACCGGGAAACCTTCTAAAATGGTGAAATTAAAAGGTCAGTTACGAGTTTACTGGTCTAATGTACCAAAAAAAAACTTTAAGGACCAAATTAGCCAAATGTTGAAAGTTACATGTGCTACAGTGACATTATCCCTTTAGTATATGATATGATTAGTATATGTATAACAATCATACGACATGTTTCCTCACATGTATAATTAAAAACATTATCATCTAATCAAGACTAAGAGAAACCACTCTAATACTTTAAAAGAGGTTTAAGGATGTCTTTTTGGTTTAAAACGAGGTCAGTTTTTAAAGATTCATTGCTAACCACCCTCAATGCCTTTTTGTATTTTGAGAATGGAGTTACTGAAAGGGTTCGATTGAATTTTGTTTATACATTAAAAGTATCAATCAAATAATAAAAATTTTTCCCATTTTATATTAAAAACTTGAGTAATGTGTTACCCATAAAAATGCACATATTTTTTATATTTTGATGTTTGAGCATGCGTGGTTAACTGAAACATCATTACGAAAATATAAGTTAATATAATGTGTCGCTTGTGAAATTATTTGTTTGATGGAGTGTGTATGGTTAGCCGACACATCAAAATAAGGATAATTTTATATCAAGGGTCACACGGTTTTGCATGGTTAATTCACCATCTATTCAATGATTTGTATCATCCACGTCATTGAATTGAGATTAGCACAATCTGAGATTAACATGCCATTGAATGTCAATGAATCTCAAATGATCTAGAAATTTAAATAGATTGAAATTGGAAAACTACTTTGCCTACCTAAACAACTTTGTTGTGTGTTTACAACATTCCTTTACACATCACAAAGCCCAATATGGGTCCTAGCCTTGTTTATAATTCATTTAGGGTTAATAATTATTTTAAGGATGAATTCAAAACTAAATAAACTTTTTGTATTGTAAATGTTGAAGGACAACAACAACCTTCCTCCTCCTCATCCTTATCCTCCTCCATCAAACTCCAACTTCTCACTCATACCCATTCTTTTAAGGGAGAAACTCACTAGTAAAAACAATTTGTATTGGATTCGTAATTTGAGAATTGCCTTGAGATATGAGGGAAAATAGTATTTCCTCAATGAAGATCTCCCTCTACTAGATGATGACTCTTCTGAAGAAGAAGTGGCTGCTTATAATAGGCTTTATGATGAATCAATGAAAGTTGCTTGTGTAATGTTGGTGACCATATCTCCCGAACTCCAAAAGAGTTTTGAGAGCCATGGGGAACTCAATATTAATGAGCATCTTAAGGAAATGTTCCCAGAGCAGGATCGAAAAGAAAGGTTTGAGATCATAAAATCGTTGATGGCTTGTAAACATTAATATGGGAATTTTGTATGTATGCACGTTCAAAAAATGAAGTCGTACAGTGACAGACTAGCAAAATTGGTTGTCAAATTTCCAAAGGAGTTGGCAACTGACATGGTCTTGAACTCGCTTTCTAGTTCGTATCATCAGTTCATTATGAACTATAATATGAAAAACCTCTAAAATACCCTTATAGAGCTACATTGCATGTTGAAAACTGTTGAAGCTAGCTTGGTGAAAGCCAAAAGCTGAAACCCTACTACTCCCATCTTGTCCATTAGGCATGGTGGTCCTAACAAAAAGAAGATGTTTTCTCATTTCAAGGGTAAGGCCAAGTTTGCATATTCTGATTAATGTCTTAAGAGAAAATTTGACTCTAAGATACCTCCTAAAACTGATCCAAAAGGGCCATTTGTTTTTACTGCCAAGAAAAGGGCCACTAAAGACGAAGTTTCTCACGGTACCTAGAGGATGTTAAGAAACAAAACGAAAGGTATTGGCACCTCAAGTATTTTTATGATTGAGCTCTATAGTATGTCAACTTCTACTTTTTGGGTTCTTGATATTGGATGTGGTACTCACATTTTCTTTGATTTGAAGGAACTAAAGGAAAGTAGATGACTGAAGCATGGGGAGCTAAACCTGATCATGGGAAACAGAGAAAATGCATATGTTACAAGGATCGCAGAATATAAGCTTGTGCTAGATAGTGGTGTTTCATTTAGTTTATTTAATTTTTGCAATTTTCCAAATATGACATGAAAAATTATTTCTTTTCATGCATTGTATAAAGATTCTTTTTGGTTTTCATTTGATAATAATAATGGTGGAATTTTTATTTACAAAAATGGTTCTTTTATTTTCAAAGCTAGTCCTTGCAATGGTGTGTATGAAAGTGTTGTTTGTGTAGGAAACTCTAATAATCTAATGTTAAATGTTGGTTCTTCTAATAATGTGTTGGATAAGTCGTGCTTGTGGCATTCTCGCCTTGGGCATGTAAACAAGAAATGTACCTCCATGCTCCAAAAGGCTGGGATATTAGAATCATTTGACCTAGACATAAATGATGTATGTGAGTCTTGACTACTTGGAAAGATGACAAAGGCACCTCTCACAGGAAAAACTTTTGAATTTTTTTAATAATTCCAAAAGGAAATTTAACACCAATTGGGAAAAAAGATCAAGATGCTCTGGTCCGATAGGGGTGGAGAATACTTGAGTTTAGAACCTTACGAGCCTTAGGTTTAGTTTTGACCCTTTGAAGTCTTCTGAATTAGTAGAAATTTCATGTACTAAGTCCTTCAGTTCCCTAGGATCTTGGAACTTATAAAGGGAAGGATCCCTCTCAAGATAATCCAACTTAGGAACTTGCTAAGGAAAATCCCCATTCAACTTGTGCTGGAAAAAATCCAACTTTAAGAAATATTGGGGAAAACCCCAACTTAGAAAAGTAACTGGGGAGGATCCCAACTTAAGAAAGTAAATAGGGAAGATCCCAATCTTAGAAAATAACTAGGGAAGATCCCAACTTAGAAAATAACTAGGGAAGATCCCAACTTAGAAAGTAATTTGGGAAGATCCCAACTTAAGGTATTTATTAGGGAAGATCCCAATTTAAGATAACATGACAATGTTATAAACCGTAGATTAAACGAAACGATTTTAGCATATGTTTAGAAATAAGAGGGTTGCCAAGTCACTATAGCATGAAATGATCCCGATACTCACATCCCATAGTGAGATATCATATGTCCAAGTGAGGTGTAGAAACCTAAACCCATGAGCAAGAGGTTATTAACTCTTTAAACCTTATAGGGGAATAAGTACCCTTAGTCAGAGGAGTGATGATCAATCTCTATTCGTAGTGGCTAGGATCCTAGAGTTAGTAATGGTATTTTCAGAAAAAACATAATCAAAGAATTTAGACAAAATTTATGACTAAATAATGTGTACCTTGAATCTGTTGGAAAGTGAAAGATTTAACTTACATAAAATACGCTTTTAGGTGTATGACATTCCAGGATCCTTGCAAGATGTCTCCTTCTATGGTGTCCAACCAATATGCCCCATTTCCTTTTTTTAATCGGTAAGATATGGCCCTTCCCATTTGGATGCTAACTTGCATGCATTAGGATCCTTGGTATTTTGGAATGCTTTCCTAAGGACCAATTCACCTACATAGAATCTTATGAATTTGATGTTTATTATGTATGCTTTAGCGATCCTTTGTTGATCATTAGATATGCGGATCCTGGAAAGATCCTAGAGTTCATCAATAGTGTCTAGATCTTGGGCTAGGATCTCATCGTTGCTCTTTTGATTTTGGAATTGGTATCTTGCTGTTGGGATCACCACTTCAGTCGGGATGACAACATCCATTCCAAACACCAAGGAATATGGGGTTTGACTTGTGGCTATTTTTGATGTAGTCTTATCCGCCCACAGGACGAATGGAAGTTCCTCAACACATCTTCCTTTTTTCTCATTTAACCTTTTCTTCAAACTATTGAATATGATCTTGTTGCTAGTGTTTTCTTGACCATTAGTTTGAGGGTGAACTGGAGTGGACGTTATCATTTTAATTCCCTAGTTGCTACTGAATTATCTAGTTCTTTTGCTTATGAATTAGGATCCGTTACACATATGATTTTGGCCGCGATCTCGAACCTGGTCAAAATATTGTGTGTGATGAATGAGATTACTTCCTTGTCTTTTACTTACATAAAGGCTTCAACGTTTATCCATTTTAAGAAATAGTTAGTCATTACAAGCATGGGTACCTTTACACGAGGAGCCTTTTACAACTTGCTTACTATTTCCATTCCCCATTTTATGAATGGCCAGGAATAGATGATATGGTGTAGAGGCTCTGCTGGTTGATGGAGGATGTTACTATGTATTTGACAAGCATCACATTTTTGTGCATGTTAGAAGGGATCCTTTTTCATTGTTGGCCAGTGGTGCCATGTCCTCAGTATTTTGGAACAAAAGGATCTGCCCCCAGTGTGGCTGCCATAATCTCCTCCATGTACGTCTTTTAGGACTTTTACAGCTTTGTAATCTTCTAAACACCTTAGGTATGGACCTGCCATGAATTTTTTGTATAAATTCTCTTGGATCATCACAAATCATGAGACCCTCATCTTGAATGCATTTCTAACATCCATAAAATCACAAGAAATCTAAACTTTTAAAATCAACCCAAATTCATAAATTGTTTACAATCATAGTTTACAAAACATTTCCAAACATCAGAATCTCCCAAAATAAAATTCATATATATAAGAGGATGTGTATGGTCACATCTTCGCCATCCCACAATCATCCAAAGTACCTGAAATGTAACCTAGAACAGTAAGCCAACGCTTAGTGATTTCCCCCAAAGTACCACCACATAAACATAATAACAAACAACACATATAGTGAGCCTTCAGCCTGACTGGAACGCCACACCGGCCTACAAACTATCTAGAACGCTCACAGAACCTTCAGCATGACTGGAACGTCTCACCAGGCCTGCAACCTATCTGGATGCTTCTCTGGGCCTTCAGACTGATTGGTATGCCTCTTGGGCCTATAGTGTATCTGGGACGCCCTGAGTCACTTGGCCTTCATTCTACATTGGTCCGCCTAAACCCAACCACACACAACATGTCGACATATACATAACAAATAAACATACATATAACCAGTAAACAAACAATCAATAGATCTTACAAATCACTAAGCATAACATCATCCTATAGACCAGGATACCGATCTAACATATCACTACAACATGATTACATATTATCACATAACAGGATATCTAATTCAATAGGATGGCCTTGGTGCCTTCGACCCGCAAGTACAATGAGGAAAACTCACCTCACAAACTGGACACAAGATAATGAGGTCTCGACTCCTAATCCCAGCTCTAATCGACACCTAGTCCAACCAAATGGAAAATCTCAATAAAAATCCTAAAATACCCTTAAGGTCAAACTTGGTCAAATTCAAAGTCATACTGGTGAAACCAACTGATCCAACCTAGCGGAGGCAACTTAGAGTAAGTACGTGGGGCATACTCCGAAGGTATGTTGGGCGTACTCGCATATTGACCACCATCTGGGTGGTTGACCTTGTATGTAGGGTGTACTCCAGGTATGCCGGGCGTATTCTTAGAAGTTCAAAACTCTTATTAAGTGCTTAATGGATTAAGCACTCATGTCCATTTTTCAGATCCGTGGCTAAAATACCCTCAAGAGTCATACAGTTTCCAAATTTATGACTTTGCATGTCCATTAAGTGCTTAACTTAACTTATTAATCCATTAAGACCTTCTAAATGATGTGTGGAGCAAAACCAACCACTTGGAATCCATTTTTATGACTCAAGTCCCTTCCAAGGGTCTAAAAGGACAACTCAATGGGTCTAGAACATGCTATGTTCATAAATCATCATTTTGGGACTAAAAGAGTAACTTAAAGAGAAAAAAAATAGATCTACAAGATAGAATGGTAAAGATGCAAGCTTTCTACCTTCAAGATGTTACAAGCTAAGTAGAAATCCTAGATCTAAAGTTCACTCAGCTCCAAGATCTTCTTACCACCTTCTTCTTTCTCCAAAATGACACCAAAACTCTATTAAAAGCTCAAAGTTTGCTCTCTCTTGCTCTAGGGTTGCTTGAGGTTCAAAATCACAGAAGGAGGCTGGGTAAGAAGAGGGTATGAGTCTATAAGGCTCCTTAAATATGAGCCAAAGCCCTAAAATTAGGGTTTGCATGCATTCCACGTATGCCCTGCGTACGAAGTGTACGCCCAGTGTACTAAGGCACGCCTTTGTACACTTGGCGTACACATGTATGCACAACGTACTCCTCAATCTAAATTTTACTAAAATGCCACTATGGTGCTTTTCACTCTTTCTCACACTTAGGGACCAAAATTCAATATATGTCAATTATAGGGTCAAATTTAGAAGTACCTCATCATCGGGATGTTACAATTCTCCCCCACTTGAACTAGACTTCGTCCTCAAAGTCGACTGCGGCGAATAACTCTGGATAATGCTTCCACATCTCAACCTCCGTCTCCCAGGTCAACTTGGAGCCTCTCCGATGCTACCACTGTACCTTTAATAAAGGTATCTCCTTGTTGCACAAGACCTTAATTTTCTTTTCCAGTATAGCTACTGGTCTCTCAACGTAGTTCCGGCGCTCATCAACCTGAATATCATCCAATGGAACCAATACCTTGCTGTCCAACACACACTTCTGCAATTGAGAGACATGGAAAGTGTTGTGGATCTAACTGAGCTATGTCGGAAAATCCAACTTGTAAGCCACCTTTCCAACCTTGGCAATCGCCCGAAAAGGTCCAATAAACTGGGGTCCCAATTTCTGCCTCTTCCTGAAGCGTATCACACCCTTCCAGGGTAACAACTTCAGGTGCACCATATTGCCGACCTGAAACTCCAACTCAGATAGGCGCCGGTCAGCATAACTCTTCTTCCGACTCTAAGCAGTCAGCAGTCTATGCCTGATCTGTTGGATAAGCTCCATGGTGTGAAGGACTACTTCGATCCTTCTTATAACCCTGTGGCCAACCTTTCCCTAACAAATCGGGGTACGACATCCCCGACCATACAAGAGCTCAAATGGAAGAGTACCAATGCTAGAGTGATAACTATTGTTGTAGGAGAACTCCACAAGAGGTAGGTAGGAATCCTAACTCCCACCAAATTCAATAACATAGGCCCGCAACATGTCCTCAAGTGTCTATATAGTCCGCTCGCTCTGTCTGTCAGACTGCGGATGATATGTAGTGCTGAAATGTAACCTCGTGCCGAGTTCCTTGTGGAACTTCTACCAGAAACGGGAAGTGAACTGAACATGTCGGTCAGAAACAATAGAGACTGGAACCCTATGATGAGCATCAATTTCCCAGACATACACATCAACCAAATTTTCGGCCGAAGAGCTCTCCCGGATGGCTAAAATGTGGGCACTCTTGGTCAAGCGATCCACGATGACCCATATAGCATCAAAACCCTTTGCCATCTTCGGCAACTTGGTGATAAAGTCTGTCGTGATCTGTTCCCACTCCTACATGGGAACCTACAAAGGATGCAGCTTGCCATGTGGCGTCTGATTCTCAGCCTTGACCATCCTGCAAGCCAAGCACCTTTCGACATACCAGGCTATCTCCTTCTTCATACACGACCACCAGTAACTCAATCTCAAATACTGATAAATCTTGGTGGCTCCTGGGTGTATAGAAAAGTGAGACTTATGAGCCTCCTCCAACACTATCTGCCTGATACCACTAGAAACTGGAACCTAAACCAACCACATCGGGTCAATAACCCTTGACTATCAATGACAAACCGGTTGATCTCAGCCATGATCCTCTCCTGTTCCTATTTGTCCTTCCGAACTCCCTCTACTTGTGGCTCTCTGATCAATCCCAAAAGGGAAGAATCAATTTATATCCTCATACACACCTCGCCGGCCGAAGACCTAGCCGACTTGAAGCTCAAAGAGTCCACTACCACATTCGCTTTACCCGGATGGTAAAGGATCTCGCAGTCATAATCCTTGACCACGTCCAACCACCTGTGCTGCCTCATGTTTAGGTTCGACTGATTCATAAGATATCTCAAAGTCTTGTGATCCGTGTAGACAATACAACGGACCCCATATAGATAATGTCTCCAAATCTTGAGGTAAAACACCACTACCCCCAAATACAGGTTATGCATGGGATATCATGTCTCTTGTGGCTTCAGCTGCCGCGAAGCATACCTCTCTACATAAGGATCGCCCCCAAATCGTTGATGGATGCATCACAGAATACCACAAAATCCTTGACTCCCTCCAGAAGGGTCAATACCAGGGCCTCACATAACCTTTGCTGAAGAGTCTCAAATGGCGACTGATGCTCAGGATCCCATCAGAAATCCACCACCATCCTTGTAAAATGAGTGAGGGATACCACAATCTTGTAAAAGTCCTGAATAAATCTCCAATAGTACCCTGCCAAACCCAAGAAGCTTCGGATCTCGGAGGGGGATTTCTAAACCTCCCACAGCATCATCGCCTCAATCTTGGGCAGATCGACCAAAATCCTATCCTGGTTAATGAGGTTCCGAAGGAACTGGACCTCTCGTAACGAAAAATCACACTTTGAGAACTTGGCATAAAGCCTTTCCCACCTCAATTCCCCCAGAAGCTCTCAAAGGTGCTCCTCATGTTGCTCTCTTGTCTTGGAATACACCAATATATCATCAATAAACACAATGACAGCTTGGTCGAGCAATGTCCCACATACCCGATTCATCAAATCCATGAAGACATCAGGTGTATTGGTGAGCCTAAATGGCATCACCACGAATCCGTTATGCCCATAACGAGTTGAGAACGCGGTCTTATACATGTCCTCCTCTCTCACTCTCACCTGATGATACCCAAACTTCAGATCTATCTTGGAGAACCAAGATCCACCCTGAAACTAATCAAAGAGGTCATCCATCCATGGAGGGGGATAACGGTTCGTCACCGTTAACTTGTTCAACTCCCATTAATCAATGAACATCCAGTTTGAACCATCCTTCTTCTTGACGAACATTATCGGTGCTCCCCACCGAGAACTGCTCGGTCTGATGAACTGCTTACCTACCAGCTCTTGAATTTGAGATGAAAACTCTTGCATCTTAGGAAGTGCCAAGCGGTACGTCGCCTTGTCAATCAGGGCCACACCTGGCACAAGATCAATCCTGAACTCAACCTCTCTCTCAGGCGGCACACATGGTAACTCCTTAGGGAAAACATCAACAGACTCCCTAACAACTGGTACCTATGAAATTAAAGTCTGCTCCCTAAACCAAGTATCAACCACATAATCTAGATAACCTGCACACTCGTGCTGAATATAGTGTCGAGCCCTGGCTGCTGAACAAAACCCTGAGCCAACCCTGGTGCCCTCTCCATAGATAAACAGTTCTCCCTCACTTGCGGTTCGAACTACCACTCACTTTCCCTCGCAAACAACCATGGCACCAAAACTGCTCAACAAGTATATACCCACTAACACACATACATCCCTCATGGGTATAGGGATCAGATCAATCAGATAAGGCACCTTAAAGATCTACAATACACAACTTTGATACACTGCGGATAAAGAAACCCCATGTTTGTTGGCGATAGAAACCCGCAATGGACACTCTAACTCCCTAACAGGAATATCAAAATCCATACTGAAAGATCAAGATACAAAGAACTAAATCGCGCTCGAGTCAAATAACACAAGAGCAAACAAAATGTTCACTAAGAACATACCTATTATGAGCATATACTTGAGCATAACATAAAACATAATCAACAGAACAATAAATAGAAACATACCAGTCACAACATCTGGAACTGCTCTGGCCTCCTCGACAATGAGCTCAAAAGCACGGTCCTGAGCCCTCGAGGGCTCCGCCCTCCCTTGGCACCCTAGGGGTTGTGACTTCCCTACTATGCATACGGGTCATGTGCTTCTAGTAGTACGAGCCTATACTACCTACCATACCGAACCATATTTGTCTCAGAGGATTATTACAACAAACCTAACAATACACACTAGCATACGCATACACTATATCCTCACTTCTTAGAGGAAGGCTAAACATTACGCGACTCGTCGGCAGACCCCACACAACTAATCCTTGAAACTTCCACGAACCCTGCAGCCCTCCTATATGCTAATCATATATAACATTGGATTCTAAAGACAGTCGAATACTTGATTCTAACCTAAGACCTTCATCAAACAAGAACAAGAAATAAGGCCAAACCAAACATTCTTAGGCTATAAAATCTTAGTTATGTACAACTATGATACAGACACTAAACAACTACAGTAATGATGTCAATTTCATATAAGGAGGAACCCTAGGCTATCAAGCATCATATAGTCAGGCAATTCTATCAAGAAATCCCTGAAAATCTCTAGCCTATCAGTATCACATTGTTCTAACATATCATAATATCAAATAACAATATGGTAATTTGGGGTCTACTTACTGGCTCCAGCTAATCGTACACATCACATCCTTATTTATTATTTTGAAAACAATTTGAAAATCATTTTTAAAACCTTTTTTCTTAGTCTGAGACTAGATTCACACGAGTTTTCCTCCAATTTACACAAACCAAGGCCTTGATACCAACTTGTAACATCCATAAAATCATAAGAAATTTAAACTTTTAAAATTAACCCAAATTCATAAATTTTTTACAGTCATAGTTTTCAAAACATTTCCAAACATCAGAGTCTCCCAAAATCATAAGTCATAAAGAAGAGGATGTGTATGGTCACGCCTTCGCCTTCCCACGGTCATCCGAAGAGCCTGAAACATAACCTAAAATTGTAAGCCAACGCTTAGTGAGTTCCCCGAAAGCACCACCACATAAACATAAACATAATAACAAACATCACACATATAGAGCCTTCAGCCTGACTAGAACGCCGCATCGGCCTACAGACTATATGGAACACTTACAGAACAATTAGCAAGATTGGAATTCCTCACTGGGCCTACAGCCTATCTAGACAGTTCTCTGGGCCTTTGGCCTAACTGGTACGCTTCTCGGGCATGTATTTATTCGGCACGACCTGGGTCTCTTAGCCTTCAGTCTACATTGGTCCACCTAGTAACATCTCGTTTCGCATTGTACCCATTTTGAGTTGGTGATCAAAGGAATGGGTATTATCAGGCTTCGGACCCTTGAGGAGTTAGGTTCTGGAATCAGTTGGAGTGGTTAAGGTATTTCAGATAATTCGGGTATTCGGTTTGTGTTTCGGAATCAAAAGGGCAATTTGGTAATTTATCAGCTCGGGTTTATATGGAAAGCGAATGTTCGCTCGGGATATCTTATGGTGAGTATGAATTCGTATCAGTACTGAGCGTCTCAGTACCTTTATAATGATATAATGATCAGCGGAATCGGGTTTATAACAAAGGAGTTATGATCTTCAGAGTATTTAGGGTTAAGGGGTTGAAAAGTACGACGGGCGTACAATAAGGTATGCTTAGCGTACAAGCAGTGAAGCGAGTATGCGGGGCGTACCAAGTTAGCGTACTCATGCGAATGCGTTGATCGGGAATCCAAAGGTGTACGGGGGGCGTTCGGTTAAAACTTGAAAACCCTAATGTACGGGGTTGGCCACTATTTAAGCATACTTATGGACTTGAAACCCTCATTTTATTAGCCTCCTTTTCCTCCTTACCCTACACTCGAACCCTAATTCCATGATTGAGTGTTTTGAGCCTAGAAGGTGATTGTAAGGTGGGTTTTGGTGCTTTGAAGGAAGGTAGTCATCATTGAAGCTTCACTAGAGGGTTGAAGGCTTATAGATCCATAATCCCATCAACATTTGACACTCATTTAAGGTATAAAGTCTTGAACTTCATGTGTATTAGCTTAGATCTCTTTAGGTTTGTATCTATGAACCTTTTTGGTTCCATTGATGAGATCTTATGACTTTATATTGTATCTGGAGCTTAGAGTTGCCACACTTAGTGTTTCTTTGGTCCTTGAGTCATACAGTTGCCATCATTGGGCTCGAAATCCATCCATGCATGAGTTAGAACCATTTCCATGATAATAGAGTATTATATTTTGAGGTTGGGTTCATTTGGTGCATGCAAAGTCACCAAGTCAATAACTTTATGGGTCTAGACACTATTTGGGAATCAGATCTGTGGTTTGGTCTTATGGGCTAAGCATTAAGTGCTTAATGGAAAAAGTGGGATTAAGAGGGGAGTAAGTTGGGTGTACAAGCCAGTACGTGCATTATACAAGCCATTATGCGAGTACGTGCAGCGTATTGATGAGTACGCCTTGCATACTCAGTCATATTGGACTTCACAATTGTGGTCCTCGGGTTGGGCCATTTCTTGGACTTAGTTTTTATTGGACTTCGTGGACCATCTGGAAAACAAGTTTTTGGACCAAGGAAATTATTGGGCTTTAGGATAAGGCCCATTAAAGAGGGTTGGGCCCAATTTGGAAAATTAGTCCATAAGTTAGCCATAATTGGGCTTTGGATAATTATTGGTTAATCAGCCATCGGAATGCAAAATATATTGGACTAGAAAGAATGGTTAGGATTTAAGATAAGGCCCATGTAAGGGGTTTGGGCCCAATTTGGAAAATTGGGCCATTGATTGATTAATTGGCCTTAGGGCCTTTCAAATTTCAGTTAGGGCCATAGTTTTGGTCAAGGCTAGGTTAGGGGTAAAATGGTCTTTTTACCCTAGGTTTGAAGTTATGATTATGGATTAGAACTCAATTGTTAATTGGGTATTGTTTTGTTATGGGTAGTTGAGGATTTGTCAACCAACAACCAAGGGATTTCTATATGTTTTAGTAGTGCTAGGTGAGTCTTCTCACTATATCTATGGGTCGAAGGCACCAATGCCTGCCTATTATGTATTATGTGGCATGCTAGTTGTCTATTTGATACTTGCATCATAGACCCCGACGGGAGCCCGTGGCTATTGGATGTCAGACCATGAGGGGAAAGCCCATGGAATTCCCAATGAAGACCATGGGGGCGCCCATGGCACCTATATGTATATGCGTGATAATCTATGATTGTACGCGGTATGGTATTTTGAGGAACTCACTAAGCTTTGTGCTTACGGTTTTCAGTTTATGTTTCAGATACTCTAGTTTTCAAATGGAAGAGCTCGGGATGATTGCAAAGTACACACCACATGGTTCCGCATTCTGTGAATTACTCTGGTTAAAATATGTTTTGCTAAACACTTGTTAGTCTAGTTTATAGAAATAATATATATTAACGATTTATTAAATTAAAACAAATTTTTTTATGTCGTGATTTTCGAGTCGTTACAAGTTGGTATCAGAGCCTTGGTTTGAGGGATTCTAACATACTCTCGGGTGTCTCTGAACTCAAACTGAGGATTGGTAAAGTTTTCAACCGAAAAATATTTTCAAGAAAAGAGTTTCCTAATAAAAGAGATGTGTGTGGTGCATGCAACCAACGAGCTCAAGTAAATTTTCCCAAAATACCCATACATGTTATCTGTTATGATTTGATTTTTGAATCTATGAATCACATGCTAGTTAGGACTAAGGATCTGCTCAGTTCTTGCATGATAGAATTCTAGGAGAGATGCCTTTGTATGTATATTGTATGAGCTGGTAGACTTGCATGCTAATGCTGAATAGTTAGTGGTACCTTGACATGATATGTGATACCTTGTTGCGTTGGGTGAATTGGATGATATGTTGGGATAAGAATATCTATGGGAATTAGTAATTGCTAAGTGTATGCTTTAAAAGTTGTACATGGTGAGGATCTTATAGCCCTAGAATAATTGAGTTGGACTTATTTCCTGTTCCTTGTCTGTTTGTGGATCTAGGGTAGAGCTTATTATTCGATAGTCTATTTGATCCTGTTCTGTGTATAATTTGTATGCATAAGGCAACCGACAATAAAGGTGGAATTTCCAGCATAGGTTGTGGTGTGTAGGTTAGATATTATATGATATTTTTATAGATTGGTACGTTACTGCATGAATGTTGTTTGCTTTGTTCTTTGTGGAACTCTTAGAGGATGGGAGTCAACTCCTAAGTGAATATGATGGTATTCATGAGGTGGATGACTGACATTATGGGGAGTTCCTTAGCAGCTGATGGCAGGGTGAGGTTGGGAATCTAGGAGAGCCTAGGAAATTCTTCAGTAGGCTTTTTTGCGTTGTTTAGTGAGCTTTGGTGCATCGGTGGAGTGGGTGACTTAGAGGATTCAAGATGATTCCTGAGGAAAGTAAGGATAGGTGTGGAAGGTAGTATTGGGCCCGTACTACTGAAAGCACAAGATCCATAATCGAATTAGGGAGAGTCTTAGAGAATCTAAGAACTTGGGGAAGAGTATTCTTGATTATGTTGATCTTCTGCATGATCGTATTTCAGTTTGGTGATGAGTTTCCAGGAAGGAGGTTTAGGTTCTGGTTTCGGCTCAGGTAAGGGCATTGGGCCGATTAGTGAGTAGATGTGGGAATTCATCTCGTTGAAATCTATCCGTGGTGTTATGGAGCCGACTCCTGTGATCTTTGGTTCGGTTAAGCAATGGTTTTGGAGATTGTGGATGAGCATTTGGGAGTGTTCTATGTTGAGGTTATGGTTATCGTTGGAGCTCACACTCTTTCTTTCTGTGATTTTTGTGCTTGTGCAGCTCTTGCATTCTATGGAGAGAGGGACCCCATTTCCAGTAGGAGGTGGTTAACGAGTATAGATAACGCGTTCAAAACGAGTGTATGCTCGAGGAGGAGAAGGTCAAATAAGCTTCTTACCTATTGGAGGTCAGGGCACGAGACAGTTGGAGAGAGATTGGTTGTAAAGTGGGTGATGATGCTGTGATACTATGTCAGTGGATGATTTTTGGATCAGGTCAGATGTATATAGTGGAGGGTCTCAGGAAGAGATCAAAGACTTCTAATTAGGGTTTCAGAGACCAGTAGGACCGGGGTCAGTGCAGCACATGTAGGAAACTGCACGATGGAGTTGTCGTTCCAGAGGTATGAGTTCTTATAAGTGTAGCATGATTGATCATGTCAGTAGGGATTGTCCTTAGGGGAAAGACCGTTATGTTCTATCTGCAACTAAGTGGGCCACAAGAGGGTTGTCTGTTTGAGGAGAAGGGGAGGAGCAGAGAGTGTGCCTGCTCCGACTATTTTGTGGATTTCTGATAGTCGTAAGGATTGGGCAGAAGCCCCAGTAGAGAAGAGATGGTCATTGCAGTGTCAGACAGGGGAGGACCATGTTTCGTTAGGTGATTTCGTGGGCATGTTATCTTTTCCGTTCTTTTCGGTTATTATCAGTTCTCATGTTTCTTGGGATTTAATATTGATTTGGGTAAGCGTTATCTTCGGTTTATTGCTTTTTTCTCGTTGGGGTATAATTTTGAGAATTGATTTACATCTTTTGCATGCCATGAATCCTTAGTGGGCTATCTAGAGGGTTGTATCTTGTGTATCGGGTTCCAATGTGTTCGGTTGATATTTTGGGTTCGTTCTAGTAGTTCTTTTTACCCCAGGTTTGAAGTTATGATTATGGATTAGAACCCAATTATTAATTGGGTATTGTTTTGTTATTGGTAGTTAAGGATCTGTTAGCCAGCAACCAAGGGGTTTCTGTATGTTTCAGCAGGGCGAGGTGAGTCTTCTCACTATATCCATGGGTCAAAGGCTACAATGCCGACCCGTTATGTGTTATGTGGTATACTAGTTGTCTCTTTGATACTTGCATGGAAGTCCCCGGAGGAGCCCGTGGCAGTTAGATGTCAGACCATGAGAGGAATGCCCATGGCATTCTAGGTAAAGACCATAGGGGGAGCCCATCGCACTATAGATAAAAGACCATGGGGGAGCCCATGGAACCTATATTTATGTACGTGATAATTTGTGATTTTATGCGACATGGTATTTTGGGGAACTCACTAAGCTTTGTGCTTACGATTTTTAATTTATGTTTCAGGTACTCCATTTCTCAAATAGAAGAGCTCGGGATGATTGCAGCGCACATACCACATGGTTCTATATTTTGTGAATTACTCTAGTTAAAAGATGTTTTGCTAAATATTTGTTACTCTGGTTTATAGAAACAATTTGTATTAACGATTTATTAATTTAAAAAAAAATTATGTTGTGATTTTCGGGTTGTTACACGCCTCAACCCAACCTGACGCAACATGTTGACATATACATAATAGATAAACATACATATAACCAGTCAAGAGGCAATCACACAAATCTTACAAATCACTTAGCATAATATCATACTATATACGAGGATGCTGATGTAACAGATCGCTACATCACGATAACATACTATCACATAACAAGATATCTAATACAATGGTCTGACCTTGGTGCCTTCGACCCGCAAGTACAGTGAAGAAAACTCACCTCGCCAACTAGACAAAAGCTGATGAGGTCTCGACTCCGAATATCAGCACTAACTGACACCTACTCCAACCAAATGACCAATCTCAATCAAAATGCCAAAATACCCTTAAGGGTAAAAATGGTCAGACTAGGTGTAACGCCCTGATTCTCAGGTATTGGTTTAAGTAAGAATTTCTTTGGTTTTCAGTCCTACTCGACGAGTTAAGGGTGCCCTACTTGTCGAGTAGCAGCGAGGTGGGATCACACATTTAGTCACCTACTCGCCAAGTCTATGAAGGGACTCGATGAGTAGGAGCTAGCAGATGAAACCCTAAATTTCGGGGTATTTCACCCTATTTAAAGGATCATTGGCCATCCCCCAGCCTCGCCTTCACTGTTTCTTGCCCCTCTAAAACCCTAATTGTGTGTGAGCTCATCTTGTGCATTCTTAAGCTTGGAGGAGGATCTTCCTGGAGAAAAGAGCTTGGAGATCAAGCATTCAGAAGTAAGGAGCTTGAAGGACCTGAGATCTACTGTAGTTAGCATCTTCTGGAAGGTATAAATCGTTACCCTAACCTAATTCATTCTAGATCCCTTCTTTGGACAAATTCTAGGGTTTTCATGGTGTGATTGGAAGTTATTCTTCTTTGCAACCTCAGATCTGAAGTTGTAACTTCAGAACTGAGCTCCTTTGGGCTTCTTAGTACATAAAGTTTCAAGCTTGTGCAAGAATGAGACACTCCCAAGGTGTAAAGCTCCATTGGAAGCATAGATTGGTCCTTTAGGGCCTTTAGAACCTTGCATGCACGTAAAGTTTGCAATTTTACGTGATAAGCATGCCCTAGAAGCTTGGATCTGTGATTTGGAGCCGCTGCATGGCTCAGAACAAGTCTGTATGTAAAAAGGACTGAATGGACTCGACGAGTCACATGAGGATAGCCGAGAACTTGACGTGTTGGAAGAACAACTCAGCGAGTATGATGAAGATTGCCATAAGACTCGACGAGTTAAAGAACAACTCGGCGAGTCGGATGAGATTTCTCCAGGATATGTATGTGTGTATCCATCGAGTTGCAAGGAGGAAACTCGACGAGTGGCCTTAAACTTTGATAGAGAATCAAAGGAACTCAACGAGTCACCCCGATGACTCTGCAAGATGGAATGTGCTTCAAGGAACTCGACGAGTAGCCAAGGGTACTCGGCGAATTGAGGTCAACATGGACTGTTGACCTTGACTGAGGACTTTGACTGTGACCAGGGGTTAACTAGTTGGTTTATGGAGTACTTTGTAAGGCTAAGGACTTATTAGTATATTCGTACCATGGTAATAGGTGGTGGAGTCCTTGGCAAGTGATCTAAGAGTTGGGATTTATCTACCGAGTTGACATCTATGAGGTGAGTTATCCTCACTATACTAAGGGGTCTAAGGCACCAAGGCCGACCCATTGGATATGTTATCCTAGCAGTGTTAGATGTTGAGTATGAATTAGTGTTGCATGCTAGTGGTTATGCCAGTTAGGTAGACCTGTAGGCCTACCTGTGATGTTATATGATTAATGCATGCTCAGTGGTTATGTTATGTGTTTGTTATATGGGATGGGTTCAGGTTGTACTGCTTTGTGCGATATCCAACAAACCCTAGGAGCATTCTGGTTATGGGCTATGGTAGACTTGTACTGTGGGCTCGAGAGCATTCCAGTTACGGGCTGAGGGAGACTCGTACTGTGGGCTCGTGGGTATTACAGTTTGTAAGGTTGTGGACCCGTTATATGTTGTTCTGTTCAGTTTGTTATGATATGTTATTGCTGACATGGTTATGTGGATTGTATGTGTGTCGGTATTTTAGGGGTAACTCACTAAGCTTTCGGGCTTACAGTTTTAGTTTATTGTTTTAGGTACATCAAGGGATCGCGGCAAGGCGAAGGCATGATCGTACAACTCCTCATATTATGTTTATGTTTCAGGGAATACTCTGATAACTAATATTTTGAAAACAAAGTTCTAATGTTTTGATGAACTTGACATGTTTTAAAAGTATAAATTGGTTTGAAATTTTTGGGTGTTACAAGTTGCTATCAGAGCCTTGGTTTGAGCGAATGGGAGGAACATTCGTGTGAATCAAGTTTGAAATCAAGGAAAGGTTTTCAAAAAAAATGTTTTAAGAAATTGGTTTTCAAAATAAATAAAGGTGGATTTAGGGTGTACGATCAGCCTGAGCCAGTAAGCCAACCCCAAAATACCATACAGTTATTTGATTGTATGTGTGTCGGTATTTTGGGGGTAACTCACTAAGCTTTCGAGCTTACAGTTTTAGTTTATTGTTTCAGGTGCATCAAGGGATCGCGGCAAGGCGAAGGCATTATCATACAACTCCTCATATTATGTTTATGTTTCTGGGAATACTCTGATAACTAATATTTTGAAAACAAAGTTGTAATGTTTTGATGAACTTGACATGTTTTAAAAGTTTAAATTGGTTTGAAATTTTTGGGTGTTACAAGTTGGTATCAGAGCCTTGGTTTGAGAGAATGGGAGGAACATTCGTGTGAATCCAGTTTGAAATCAAGGAAAGGTTTTCAAAAAAAATGTTTTAAGTAATTGGTTTTCAAAATAAATAAAGGTGGATTCAGGGTGTACGATCAGCCTGAGCCAGTAAGCCAACCCCAAAATACCATACATTTATTTGATTATGTGATATGTTAGAACAGCATGCTAGTACTAGGCTAGGGCTTTCCTTGCATGATAGAATTGCCTGATACATGATGCATGTTAGCCTAGGGCTTTCCTTGTATGAAATTGGCATCATTATTGTAGTTATCTAGTATAGGCATCACGGTTGTACATAACTAAGATCTTATAGCCTGAGAATGTTTGATTTAGCCTTATGTTGTTTTCTTGTTTGATTGGGAGCTTAGGGTAGGATTGAATATTCGAAAGCCTATAGGGTCCAGCGTTATGTATGGCTAGCGTACACTAGTGCTGCAGGGTTAGTGGAAGTTTCGTAGGTGGATAGGTTGTTTGGGAGGAGTCAGCCGACTTCGAGGCATTTAGCTTTCCTTTAGGAGTGAGGCTTGAGTGCTCGATATGATTATCTGTATTGTTAGGTCCCTGTGATGATACTTGGGACAAATATGGGTAGGTGTGGAAGGTAGTATGGGCCCGTACTACTGAAAGCACAGGACCCATACGCGTAACAAGGAAGTCACAAACCCTAGGGTTTTGTTGGGGGTTGGTCCCCAGTTATTCTTATGAGTTAGCTGATACCTTGTGTTGGGTTCAAAATGGTGATGACCAAGCGCTTTATGACCAGATCCGGTTCGGGATCAGGATCAGAATCAGGAGAGGGCGGACAGGGGGAGCTGACAGCACCTGAGACTATCGGCCATATGAGGCCAGATGAGATGGATGATAGGATCCGAGTGATCCTGCATGATGAGGTTGCTGTGTTGTTCTGGGCCGAGTTGTCGGAGATGTCCGGGTCGATTAAGACCGCCATGGTGGAGTATTTTGATGAGCGCTACACAACCCTTGCAGAGACAGCCGCCGCAACAGCTGCATCAGCTGTATCTACAACAAGGGGAGGAGTTGGTAGAGGTTTTTAATACAGTGACTTCGATAACATGAAGCCCCCTGCTTTTGATGGGACACAGGATCACATCAAGGCTATGAGATGGATTTCAGATGTGGAGGGGTGTTTCTTCACTTGATCGTGTCCTGCTTACCAGAAGGTCAAGTGTGCTCTAAACCTGCTTAGGTCTGGGGCTAAGGACTGGTGGAGACTTGCGACTAGGTCGTACACTGATGATCAGAGAGCTACTATTACTTGGGAGCAGTTCAGGGACATGTTCCGCGCCCGTTACATTCTGTGGGTTGAGCGGGAGCGGTTGGCACAGGAGTTTCTGAGTTTGAGACAGGATGGGGAGTCGGTGACAGAGATCACCCGTATGTTCACTGAGTGGGCGATGTTCTGCCCAGAGTTTGCTTCTGAGCAGTCTCAGATGACCCGTTATCTAAGTATGTTCAAGACTGATATCTAACAGTTTGTATCTACCCAGCGATGTGATACTCTTTTGGAGTTACAGGAGGCCGTCAGACGGCGGGAGTTAGAGATTGAGCTGCAGCTGAGGGAGCAGCGGCCGGCCCCGGCACAATCACAGCCAGTGCCGAAGTGGTCTAAGACCACTGATTTGAGGTCTTGGAGTCAGTAGAGCTGCTCTTGTGGAAAGTGCGGCAGGGTTCATTATGGGATTTGTCGAGCCAGTAGTGGGTGCCACAGGTGTGGCAAGGAGGGGTACTATGCGAAGGATTATTGCCAGGCCACTCCGATACCGACTATGAAGTTATGTTACCATTGTGATTAGGTTGGCCATTTGAAGGCCAACTGCCCATTACTCGCCGCCAAACCGGCGCAGGCTCCAGCACCGGCTACTTTGAGGATCACGGATGGGATACCAGTGAGGGCAGAGCCTCCGAAGGCTCAAGGTCATGCTTTCCATCTTACAACGGAGGAGGCCAGAGCAGCACCATATGTGGTTGCTGGTATGTTTATATCCTTAATCTCGTTTTCTATATCTGTTGTACCTGTGATTAGGTACGTTTTTAGTGAACTCTTTTCCTGCTTTGGTCTTATTTGACTCGGGGGCAATTCGGCCCTTCGTATCTCAGTCATTTAGTAGGGAGTTCAGTGCGCCAATGGGCGAGTAGAGTGTCCGTTGCGAGTGTCTATCGCCAACAAACACGGGTTTGCTGCTTCCTTAGTTTATCGAGGGTGTGACTTGAAGATTTTCGGGGTGTCCTTTCCGATAGATTTGATTCTGATCCCCATGGGGGAGGTGTGCGTGGTTATGGGCATGGATTGGCTTAGTCGGTTCGGTGCTATGATTGATTGCGAGGGCCAGCGAGTGGTAGTTCGAACCCTAAGTGGGCGAGAACTGATTGTATATGGCGAGGGCACCAGAGTAGGATCAAGGTTTTGTTCAGCTGCTAGGGCTCGACAGTACATTCAGCACGGGTGTGCGGGTTATCTAGCGTATGTGGTAGATATGCGAGTCAGGGATCAGATTTTGGTTTCCGATGTATTAGTGGTCAGGGAGTTTGCGGATGTGTTTCCAGAGGAGTTGCCAGGGATACCTCCGGAGAGGCAGGTCGAGTTCAGGATCGACCTGGTGCCAGGTGCGGCCCCTATCACTAAGTCGACGTACCAATTGGCACCACCAGAGATGCAGGAGCTGTCGTCGCAGCTACAGGAACTACTGGGCAAGCAGTTTATTCAGCCTAGCATTTCTCCATGGGGAGCGCCGATTCTTTTTGTCTGGAAGAAGGATGGTTCGCACCGGATGTGTATTGATTACTGGGAGTTGAATAAGTTAACGGTGAAGACCCATTACCCACTCCCGAGGATAGACGATCTCTTCGATTAGTTGCAGGGCACATCTTGGTTTTCCAAGATAGACTGGAGGTCTAGGTATCATCAGGTCAGGGTCAGAGAGGAGGACGTGGAGAAGACTATGTTCTAAACTCGTTATAGACATTATGAGTTTGTGGTGATGCCGTTTGGGCTCACCAACGCGCCAGCAGTGTTCATGGACCTGATGAATCGGGTCTGCAGACCGATGCTAGATCGCTCGGTCATAGTGTTTATAGATGATATCTTGATGTATTCCAAGACCTGAGAGTTGCATGAGGAGCATCTGTGAGAGCTGTTGGGAGTTTTGAGACGAGAACGGATATACGCCAAGTTCTCAAAGTTTGAGTTTTGGTTACGAGAGTTCCAGTTACTTGGACATCTCGTTAACCAGGAGGGGATTTTGGTCAATTCGGCCAAAATCGAGGCAGTTATGAAATGGGAGATTCTGAAATTTCCCTCAGATTTTAAGAGTTTTTTGGGATTGGCAGGGTACTACCAGAGGTTCATACGGGATTTCTCCAAGATTGCAGTACCGCTCACTCATCTGACGAGGAAGGGGGTGGATTTCCGGTGTGGCCCCGAGCAAAAGAGGGCGTTCGAGACCCTCCATTAGCGTTTGTGTGAGGCACCAGTCTTGACACTCCCGGAGGGAGTTGAGGATTTTGTGGTGTTCTGTGTTGCATCCATCACATGTTTAGGGGCGGTTCTCATGTAGAGAGTGTTGGATAAGGTGTCTAAGTCCATAACTATTTCTGGTAAATACTTGACCCGACTCGGCATGGTCCATTTGGGTTGCATGGCACCATGCAATTGGATAAACTAAATGAGAGAAATAACACATATGGTTTATTAATATATTATAAGTTCTAATATATTAATAATATTATTTAATTAGTTTTGATCAAGAATTAATTTAGAATTAATTAAGTGATCAAAAGAATAACTAATTAAATATATGGGTAGATTATGTAAATCTTCCATATCTTATATAGTGGAATAAAAGGCTCCATGGATTATCAAGTTGGGTTCCACCCATAGGATGCTCCATGGAGTTAACCCATGGATTGAGAAAATGAAGAGTCATGTTACATTAGGGTTTTACCTAATGCAACACACTATATAAGGACCATGTCTCTCCCCAAAATCGGCTACTCTAGAGAAACAAGAGGGCTTGGCCGATTTTGAGTGTGTTAAAGTATTCTCTCAAGTTTATACTTTGCATTTGTGTTGTGTGAAGCATTTGAAGCATCGCACTTGAGGTGCTAGGCTTACAAGGTTTCAAGGAACACTTACAACAACAAGGTATGTAGTTCTATTTATTATTCAAGTTAAAATTGTTCCCCATGTATGCTAGATAGGATCATATCCTTGGAAATCAACTTTGCATGATAATTAGACAAGCATAGATCCAAGGTTATTAGGGATGCATGTACACTTAGGAAGTGTTAGAATGCTTAAAACCCAACAGTGGTATCAGAGCCTAGGCTTGTTTGTTTGTTATTTGTGCTAAATAGTTGGAAAACTCGATATTTTTGCAATCAGACTGATTAACTCGCCGATTCCATGGGGGGACTCACCGAGTTCATGTGAATCTTCAAACTACTCGCCGAGTAGGGTCATGCACTCGGCGAGTAGGAGCCTCAGAATGCAGAATTTTTAGTTTAGTTGCTGGAAATGGACTAGAAACATTACCCTAAACTGTTTTGGTACTTGAAAACTTATTTTAGATGGTGTAATGTCTTTGCTAATCCATTTACAACAACTAGTTATCAAAATTACAAAGTTTTAAGTGTAATTGTTGATTCATGAACGTGTTCATATTCATGTTCTTGATCTTATGACGTTTAGATGATCATATGAATTATTTGTAACCTATGTGGTAGATTAATTCACGATCATTATGTGTTTTAATGGATTCCATAACTTGTCCTCAAGTTATGGAAAACCAAAAGTCACTTTCTTTAAAAACCATTAAAAGAACACATGGGTTATAAAAATGAAGAGTCATCATTTTTAATACCCTAATAAACTCATAAGTTACAAGAATGAAAAGTTTTGAAAGTTTACAAAACTTGCCCTCAAGTTTTGGAACAAGTAAAGTGTTGATTAAAACTTTAGTTCCAACCCTTAGAATTTTAAAAGTTAAAATTCAACCCTTATACTTATAATATTATAAGTTAATATATATATATATATATATATATATATATATATATATATATATATATATATATATATGTATAAGATTAAAGTCGTCTTACGGCTAGTACGCCTCATTCACGAAGCCGGTCTATAAGGTGGGTATAAGGTTGTTGCCTATAAAATGGCAACTTAATGGGTGTCCACTCTCACCCACCGCTTGCTTGACTGGTGGAGGGTTGTTAGCCGAACGGGTAAGACAAGGACTTATAAATTCTCATTAAAAGTATGATGAATATTATAAAGTAACTAAATGTTTTATTAAATTCCCAATCTTAGTTACTTTAGGAAAAATGTGAATAAGGTGCTAATCCATGAAATTACACTTTACACTTTGTCTAAGTCGTTAGTGGAGGATGTGTGGTTAACCGGCACACTAACTTGGACTTAACAAGGTAGGTAAAGGGTGACTTAATATTTATCATAGTATCGATGTAGCGTGTGTGGTTAACCGGCACATCGATTGAGGGGTAATTTATTAAGGGTACCAAGTAATTTGGATGGTTACTTCACATTTTGTGATCCTCGGCATCCCAGTCACAAAACTTGGAGGGCACACTAGAGATTGAAACATGCCTTTGAAAAGTTCATTGAATCTCAAAAGAATCTAGGAGTTTCTAAGAACCAAATTAAATATTTTAATATTTCGCCTTTGGTGGAAATTGGTGAATCGTCATTCACCTACCTTTCACATATGTTATTACTTAGATTACGACATACCTCTTCTAAGTATAATATATTGTGATTGGGTCCTAGCCTTAATACTACATTTGGGTGTTTTATTAAGGACTATCTCTATTTCTAAACTAAACTTTTCTTCTCTTCAGATGTCTGCAAACACTGTTGCTTCTGGCTCTAATCCTAATGGCTCCTTTTCTCTTATGAACTTGTGTGGGAAAGTCACTTTTGATGGATCCAACTTTAATGAATGGATCAGAAACATCCGAATGATTACCCGCTACGAGGACAAATAATATGTCCTCGATAAGGAGCTTAAGGAGATTGATGAGACAGTTGCTACTCCTCAAGAAATCGCTGACTTTAGGGTACATGAAAGGGATGCCACCAAGGTGGCATGCATCATGATGGCCACTATGATAGCTGATCTCCAAAAGTCCTACGAGGACTACTACCCTTTTGAAATGCACCATGATTTGATGGAAAGATACCATCAAAGTGCACGACAAGAGAGGTATGAAATCATCTCCTCCATGATAACAACCCAAATGAAGGATGGAGAACCCATCACGGGCCACATGCAGAAAATGCAAATATTTGTGGACCGCTTGTTGAAGCTTAATGTGAACTTCCTTGAGGAGCTAGCAATAGATATTATTTTGCACTCCTTACCTTCATGTTATGATCAATTCCGCATGACATACCACATGAACAAGGAAGAGGTCACTCTCAGCAAACTTCAAGGACTCTTAAAGACCGCGAAAAGTGGTCTTAAGGGTAAGGCGGTTGTTACTACTCCTACTCCTACAAACTCCGCCCCTGTCTTGGCAATCGGGAAAGGACGAGGGAAGATGAGAAAGAGTTCTTCGAAGGGTACCAAGGTTAGGACCCTTGATGGCTCTTCTTCAAGTGGAACCAAGAAAGGTTTCATCACTCCTTCTTCTGATCCAAAAGAGGCTGAATGCTTCTATTGCCATGAAAAGGCACATTGGAAGCGGAACTGCCCAAAGTACCAGCAAGATGTGAAGGATGGGAAAGTTAAACCCAACCATGCAGGTATTTACACTATCTTATCTAATAAATCACCCCATTCTAATTCTTGGATCCTTGATACCGGTTGTGGTATTCATATATGTTCTGATTTACAGGGACTAAGAAGAAGTGAGAATGTGGAGCAAGGAAGAATAAACTTGATCATGGGAAACAGGAAAGCTTCACCTGTCACCAAGATTGGAGTTTATACTTTATCGCTAAGTAGTGGGTTTAGTTTAGATTTGAATAAATGTTGTTATTCGCCAGAAATGGCAAGAAATATTATTTCCTTTCATGCATTGTATAAGCAAGGTTTCACCTTTTCATTTGATAATGAAGTTGGTTCGATTAATGCTTTCTTTAATAATGATCTTTATTTTAAAGCATTACCTTGTGATGGCGTGTATGAAACTGTATATGTTGTTGGTAACTTAGGAAATAATGTATTGTGTGTTGATTCTGTTAATAATAATAACTTGGATAAAGCATCATTATGGCATTGTCGTCTTGGACATATAAGCAAGAAATGCATAGGCCTACTCCAAAAGGATGGAGTCTTGGAGTCATTTGACCTAAACTCTGATGATAGTTGCGAATCATGCTTACTTGGAAAAATGACAAAATCACCCTTCACAGGTTCTTGTGAGAGGGGTGAAGGTTTGTTGGACATTGTACACATGGATGTGTGTGGACCATTCAAACATGCCACAAGGGATGCTAATCGTTATTATTTGACTTTTACTGATAATTACAGTAGATATGGATATGTCTACTTAATCAAGCATAAGTTAGAGACTTTCGAAAGGTTTAAGGAATTTAAACAAGAAGTCGAGAATCAATTGGGCAGGAACATTAAGATGCTTCGATCCGATCGAGGTGGTGAGTATCTTAGTTCAGAGTTCCTCGACTATCTTAGGGAATGTGGGATTGTCTCACAATTGACACCTCCCAGGACACCACAGTTGAATGGTGTGGCTGAGAGGCGTAATCGAACCTTGTTGGATATGGTTCGTTCCATGATGAGTCGAGCTTCTCTACCAATCTCATTCTGGGGGTATGCCTTAGAGATTGCCGCCCATATTCTTAATCTAGTCCCTACAAAGAAATTTGCCAAAACTCCTCACGACATGTGGACTGGTAAAGTACCTAAACTAGACCACATCAAGATTTGGGGTTGTGAGGCTTTTGTGAGGCGCGAGTCTCATGATAAGCTAGAACCCCGAAGCGAGAGGTGTATTTTCATCGGCTACTCACATAGATGCTTTGGTTACCTCTTCTACAGACCTAGTGATAATGTGGTCTTCGTAGCAAGAAGAGGAGTCTTTTGAGAGAGAGAGGATTTATAAGCCAAGGAGACAGTGGGAGGCAAATTCACCTTGAAGAACTTCAAGAGTCAAGTGGTGAAGGAACTTCAAACCCTAGCCCTCAACTTGAGAAGGAAACTCCTGTTGAGCCAATTGACGAGTCTGTACCTCTGAGGCATTCCGTAAGAGTTAGGAATACACCTGAGCCTTACTATGGTTTCCATATTACTGTAGAAGGTGAGACACTTATTAGTGATGAGACACTAGTAGGTCTACATGAACCTAACAGCTACACGGAAGCCATGGCAGGCCCCGAGTCTGTGAAATGGAAAGAGGCTATGGATAGCGAGATACAATCCATGTATGACAATCAAGTTTGGAACTTGGTTGAGAATGTACCAGGTCGTATGACTGTAGGGTGCAAATGGATCTTCAAGAAGAAGACTGACATGGATGGTAATGTACACACTTATAAGGCTCGACTGGTTGCAAAGGGCTTTTGTCAAATTCCTGGAGTGGACTATGATGAGACCTTTTCTCCAGTAGCCAAGATTAAGTCTATTAGGGTTATGTTAGCCATAGCTGCATTTCATGACTATGAAATTTGGAAAATGGATGTCAAAACCGCTTTCCTTAATGGAAAGTTGACTGAAGATGTTTACATGAGTCAGCCAGAAGGTTTTGTCAGCAACGAGTACCCTAATAGAGTGTGTAAGCTTGAGAAATCCATTTATGGATTAAAGCAAGCACCTCGCAGATGGAATCTTTGCTTTGATGAAAAGGTCAAGGAATTTGGATTTTCTAGGAGTGAAGATGAATCTTGTGTTTATGTCAAGGCTAGTGGGAGTATAGTTAGCTTTTTGGTATTGTATATGGATGACATACTACTCATAGGAAATGACATCCCAACTCTGCAGGAAGTTAAGTCCTGGCTTGGGAAGTGTTTCTCTATGAAGGACCTAGGAGAAGCTGTCTATATTCTGGGGATAAGGATTTTGAGAAACCGGAGTAAAAGACTAATTGGACTTAGTCAAAGTACATACTTGGACAAGTTGTTGAAGAGATTCAGCATGCAGAACTCCAAGAAAGGAGAGTTACCCATCCAGAGTAACGCCAGATTGAGTAAGACACAAAGCCCAAGTACCGAGGCTGAGACAACAGAAATGAGTCAAGTTCCTTATGCTTCAGCAGTAGGCTCGATCATGTATGCTATGACGTGTGTACTCGACCTGATATAGCCTTTGCCTTGAGCATGGTTAGCAGGTTTCAGGGGAATCCTGGCAAGACACACTGGACTGCGGTAAAGAATATCCTCAAGTACCTACGGAGGACTAAGGACTGGGTCCTTACCCTCGGTAGGAGTGATGACTTGAGAGTTGTAGGGTATTGGGATGCTAGCTTTTAGACTGATAGGGATAATTTCCGCTCTCAGTCGGGCTGGGTCTCTACCTTAAACGGAGGAGCAATCACTTGGAAGAGTTCCAAGCAGGAGACAGTGGCTGATTCCACTTGAGAATCAGAGTATATAGCAACGAGTGAGGCAGCAAAAGAGGCAATATGGCTAAAGAACTTCATTGGAGACCTTGGAGTTGTACCAGCTATAAAGGATCCCATGGAATTTTTCTGTGATAGTGAAAGTGTTGTTGCCTTAGCCAAGGAACCAAGGGATCACGGGAGATCCAGACACATCGACAGAAAATATCATTTTATCAGACATCGCATAGAAGAAGGAATCCTCATGGCAAAGAGGGTATCATCGGATGAGAACCCAGCAGATCCTCTCACGAAGGGACTGAGTAGGCTTAAGCATCTCCAGCATGCTCGGAGCATAGGGCTGAAGGATGATATAAGTTTTAGTAGTTAGACAAATCATGAAATTTGTAAAGTGTAATTGACATTAGATGATGAATAAAAGGTTTTTTATTTATGAGTAAAGTGTTGCTATCTTTTGTCAATCGTTTACTATATTCCTTTTGCATGTTTTGAGTTCCAAAATAATTATGTTTGGTATATCATATTATTCAAACCTCCACAGTCGGTCATATGTCGGAAGTAGGTATGAATCAAGACTGTCATGATTGGTTGCAGAGGTCTAAGGTGTTGGACATGGCTACAGCAATCATGAGTGCTCATAAGTTCTGAGCATTGGACTCAACCCAAACTCACTGGAATCACTTCATGGAATTTTATCTCAAGTGATCGTGAGACGGTAATATCATATAAGTCTTCAAACCTAGAGATATGATTTGTTACTTACGAGATGATTATGCATTGATTGTACAAAAACGCATTGGTAACTCGATGTTATAAAACGTGCTTTTGTGTATAATTCAATGAGTGGTACAACAAACATATGAGTCGAAGTTTATCTGTTCCTTCTTGGACTAGAAGCTGATATCTGGGCCCCTCGATGATTTTGTTTTGACCCATGTATCGGGCCCGGTCAGAACTAAGCCGATGTGTTCAATTAAGTTCTTTGTCAAACAAATCGGAAATCGGGAAACAAACTGCTGGACAATAAGTAAGACATTGTTCCATTTATTTGTCCGGCTGATATCTAGAATAGAGGATTATATGATCACTTATCTTAAATGGTGTATCAACATCTTCTCAGTTCCGAGAGACCTTGAAAGAGCTACGATTGCCGATCGGTTCCTAAAGTATTGCAGTTATAGTTATTAGACTTATCCAAGTGCGAGACTGTTCGATAAGGTGTCTAAGTCCATAACTATTTCTGGTAAATACTTGACTCGACCCGGCATGGTCCATTTGGGTTGCATGGCACCATGCAATTGGATAAACTAAATGAGAGAAATAACACATATGGTTTATTAATATATTATAAGTTCTAATATATTAATAATATTATTTAATTAGTTTTGATCAAGAAATAATTTAGATTTAATTAAGTGATCAAAAGAATAACTAATTAAATATATGGGTAGATTATGTAAATCTTCCATATCTTATATAGTGGGCTAAAAGGCTCCATGGATTATCAAGTTGGGTTCCACCCATAGGATGCTCCATGGATGCGTCATGGAGCTAACCCATGGATTGAGAAATGAAGAGTCATGTTACATTAGGGTTTTACCTAATGCAACACACTATATAAGGACCATGTCTCTCCCCAAAATCGGCTACACTAGAGAAACAAGAGGGCTTGGCCGATTTTGAGTGTGTTAGAGTATTCTCTCAAGTTTATACTTTGCATTTGGTGTTGTGTGAAGCATTTGAGGCATCACACTTGAGGTTCTAGGCTCACAAGGTTTCAAGGAACACTTACAACAACAAGGTATGTAGTTTTATCTATTATTCAAGTTAAAATTGTTTCCCATGTATGCTAGATAGGATCATAGCCTTGGAAATCAACTTTGTATGATAATTAGACAAACATAGATCCAAGGTTATTAGGGTTGCATGTACACTTAGGAAGTGTTAGAATGCTCAAAACCCAACAGAAAGGACGAGTGATAGCCTACGCATCGTGGCAACTGAAGCCGCATGAGACTAGATACCCTACGCATGACTTGGAGCTGGGGGCGGTGGTGTTCGCCCTCAAGATATGGAGACATTACCTCTATGGGGTCCGTTGTACCATTTACACGGATTAAAAGAGCTTGACACATATCATGGATTAGCCGAACCTGAACATGAGGCAGCGCAGGTGGCTGGATGTAGTCAAGGACTACGATTGCGAGATCCTTTACTTTCCAGGTAAAGCGAATGTGGTTGCGGATGCCTTGAGACGCAAGTCAGCTGGTTCTTCCACCCCCACGGTACGTATGAGGATAGCGGTTGATTCTCCGCTTGTAAGTTTGATCAGAGATGCCCAGGTTGAGGACATGAGACCAGAGAATTGGAAGCTGGAGAGGATCAAGGGTGAGAATACATGGTTCGTGCAGGATAGTCGGGGACTATTGACCCGATGTGGTCGGGTTTGGGTTCCGATGTCTGGTGGGGTTAGGCAGACGGTTATGGAGGAGGCTCATAAGTCTAATTTCTCTATTCACCCAGGGGCCACCAAGATGTACTGGGATTTGAGTTTGAGCTATTGGTGGTCGTGCATGAAGCGAGAGATCGCTTGGTACGTCGAGAGGTGCTTGACCTGTAGGATGGTCAAGGCCGAGTATCAGAGGCCACATGGAAAGATGCAGCCTCTAGAGATTCCTATGTGGAAATGGGAACAGATCATGATGGATTTTATTACCAAGTTACCGAGGATGGCGAAGGGGTTTAATGCTATATGGGTCGTCGTGGATCGATTGACCAAGAGTGCCCATTTCTTGGCTATACAGGAGAGCTCATCGGCCGAGAAATTGGCCGAAGTGTACGTTCGCGAGATCGTGTCTCGCCATGGGCTTCCTGTTTCCATTGTCTCTGACCGGGATGTCAGGTTTACCTCCAGCTTCTAGCAAAAGTTTCATGAGGATCTGGGCATGCGTTGCACTTCAGCACAACATTCCACCCGCAGACAAACGGCCAGAGCGAGCGGACTATTCAGACACTCGAGGACATGTTGAGAGCGTGTGTCATTGATTTCGGTAGGAGTTGGGATTCTCACCTACCACTTGCGGAGTTCGCTTACAACAACAGCTATCATTCTAGCCTTGGCGCCCTGCCATTCGAGCTTTTGTACAGGCGGATGTGTCGCACCTCGGTTTGTTAGGGTGAGGTTGGGCACAGGGTGATGGGTCAGATAGAGGTGGTCTTGCAGACTACCGAGAAGATTCAACAGATCAGGCAGAGACTATTGACCTTGACTAAGGACTTTGACTTTGACCAGGGTTTAACTAGTTGGTTTATGGAGTACTTTGTAAGGATAAGGACTTATGAGTATATTCGTACCATGGTAATAGGTGGTGGAGTCCTTGTCAAGTGATCGGAGAGTTGGGATTTATCTAACGAGTTGACATCTACGAGGTGAGTTATCCTCACTATACTAAGGGGTCTAAGGCACCTAGGCCAGCCCATTGGATATGTTATCCTAGTAGTGTTAGATGTTGAGTATGAGTTAGTGTTGCATACTAGTGGTTGTGCCAGTTAGGTAGACCTGTAGGCCTACCTGTGATGTTATATGATTATTGCATGCTCAGTGGTTATGTTATGTGTTTGTTATATGGGATGGGTTTAGGTTGTACTACTTCGTGCGGTACCCAACAAACCCTAGGAGCATTCCAGTTATGGGCTAAGGGAGACTTTTACTGTGGGCTTGGGAGCATTCCAGTTACGGGCTGAGGGAGACTCGTATTATGGGCTCGTGGGTATTACAGTCTATAGGGTTGTGGACCCGTTATATGCTATTCTATTTAGTTTATTATGATATGTTATTGTTGACATGGTTATGTGGACTGTATGTGTATCGGTATTTTCGTGGTAACTCACTAAGCTTTCGGGCTTACACTTTCAGTTTATTGTTTCAGGTATATCAGGGATTGCGGCAAGGCGAAGGCATGATCGTGCAGCTCCTCATATTATGTTTATGTTTCTGGGAATACTCTGATAAATAATATTTTGAAAACTAAGTTGTAATGTTTTGATGAACTTGACATGTTTTAAAAGTTTAAATTCGTTTGAAGTTTTTGGGTGTTACATTAGGTCAAAGTCAAAGTCAAACTGGTCAAACTAATTGAGTCAACCTAGCCAAGTCAACTAACACAAGTCAACTCAGGGTGAGTAGGAGGGGCGTACTCCGAAGGTACGCTTGTCGTACTATCATTTTGACCACCATCGGGGTGGCTGACCTCGCACGTAGGGCGTACTCCAGGTACGCGCGACGTACTCCCAGAAGTTCAAAACTCTTATTAAGTGCTTAATGGCTTAATCACTCATGCCATTTTTCAGATCCGTGGCTAAAATACCCTCAAGAGTCATAAAGTTTCCAACTTTATAACTTTGCATATCCATTAATTGCTTAACTTAACTTCTTAATCCACTAAAACCTTCTAAATGACACGTGGAGCAAAACCAACCACTTGGAATCCATTTTTATGACTTAAGTCCCTTCCCAGGATCTGAAAGGACAACTTAATGGGTCAAGAACATGCTATGTTCATGAATCATCACTTTAGGACCAAAAAGGTGACTTAAAGAGCAAAAACCTAGATCTACAAGATGCAGTGATAAAGATGCAAGCTTTATACCTTCAAGATGTTGAAAACCAAGTAGATATCCTAGATGCAAAGTGCACTCTGCTCCAAGATCTTCTTACCACCTTCTTCTTTCTCCAAAACCAGTCTAAAACTCTCTTAAAAGCTCAAAGCTTTCTCTCTCTTGCTCTAGGGTTGCTTGAGGGTCGAAATCACAGAAGGAGGTTGGGTAAGAAGAGGGTATGAGTCCATAAGGTTGTTTAAATATGAGCCAAATCCTTAAAATTAAGGTTTGCATGCATTCAACGTACGCCATGCATGCGAAGTGTACGCCCAGCATACTAAGGCACGCCTTAGTACGCTTAGCGTAAACACGTACGCACCGTGTACTCCTCAATCCCAATTTTACCAAAATGCCACTCTGGGCCCTTTTGCACTCTTTCTCACACTTAGGGACAAAAATGCAATATAATTCAATTATAGGGTCAAATTTAAAAGTACCTCATCATCGTGATGTTATAGCGTTGTTTCTTCTTTCCTCGGGATCATGCCATCTTGAAGATACTCTATAATGGGATTGATCTTGGATCTCGGAGGATCCCGATTATTTAGATCATGATCCTGAAGGTCAAGATCCCGGTGAGCAGGTTGAAGACTTGGATCCTCAATTGTTGCAATGTGGGATGTTTAATCATGGTCGTCGGGATACTCTGACCTTTTGGCAGGATGCCCAAATTTTGGGATCATTACATGGATTATTGGGATCGTAGTCTCTGGTGGGATCCCAAGGGAAGTTGTTACCTTGATAAAAATCATGCCAATTTAAAACTTTTCAAAGCAACCCATTTATTAAAGAGGTGTTTACAAAACCGTTGTTCCCAAAACATTTATTTAAAACCGGAATCATTTACACATAGTTTTCAAAACTTCTATGTTATCAGAATATCCCAGAAACCACAAGTTCCAAAAACACGAGGACGTGTATGGTCACGCCTTCGCCTTGCTAAACATCTGGAGCGCCTGAAACAATAAACTGAAATCGTAAGCATGAAGCTTAGTGATTTCCCCCAAAATACCATCACACACAAAATAACATATATCACAAACAACATACTACGGGTCCAATCATCCATCGGGATGCAATACCTCAGGCCCTCAACCATCCGGATGGAATGCCAATATACTATGGCTCCAATCATCCATCATGATGGAATACCCCGACCCCTAAACCTTCGGGTTGGAATTCCAACACAATATGGGTCCAATCAACCATCTGGTTGGAATACCTTGGCCCTCAACCATCGGGTTGGAATGCCAACATACTATAGGCCCAATCAACTATCGGGTTGGAATACCCCAACCCTCAACCATTGGGTTGGAATGCCAACATACTACGAGTCCAGTCATCCACGAGATGGAATGGCTCTCAACCCTCAACCATCGAGTTGGAATGCCCCAGACTATTGGCTTACACAAAAAGTAGTGAAGCCTCAACCATCAATCAATCATATGCACATATATCAGATAGTCACATAACAGTCTCCAAACAGTCAAACCGATCTTCAGATCACTAATCATAGCAACATCCTATGTACCAGGATACCGATCTAACAGATCATAACCACATAGAAACATCCTATCTACTAGGATACCGATGTAATAGATAATAACAGTAATAAAACAGGATAAGAATCTAAAGGGTTGGCCTTAGTGCCTTAGACCCTGTTCATATAGTGAGAAGAACTCACCTCACAAGTAGTGTTGTAGTGACAATATCCAACTCCCAATTATATCCCAAAATACCCTTAAAGTCATACTTAGTCAACCCTGGTCAAAGTCAATAGTCAACAGTCAAGGTCAATAGTCCTTGTTGACCTAACTCGCCGAGTGCATCTAGCAACTCGTTGAGTTCCTTCTCAACTCAGAAATCGTGAAAACCCGATTCAACTCGCCGAGTTACCAAATAACTCGTCGAGTCCATGCAGTGTCCAGAAGATTCGGGAAAACCCTAACCAACTCGCCGAGTTGGCTATACAACTCATCGAGTTCCTTTAACCCTTTTCTCATTCAGGCGCTTTTAAGCGTGACTAAGGCTCCAAACTATAGATCTAGCCTCATATTGTGTAGTTACCAAGTAAACTCTGGTGGCTTCGTGTTGCTGAACTCTCGGTACAACAACGAGTCACCCCCCTGTGGCCTGGCAGCGGTGACGGCTGCAACAACAGCAGCCTCGGTAAGTGAAGCATACCACTCGTCAAACATCTCAATCAAAGTGGTCTTGATAGACCCAAACATCTCAGGAATATCCGCCCGTATGGCTGAAACCACCTCCTCATGAATCAATCTATGTATCTCCTCATCGCCGGTACCACTGGTACCACTGCCTCCTAGGTGGTGGTGCGTCCGAACCATGATGTCTCTTAAATAAAATACAAAATAAATCAGAGATTCGCTCGATTATACTCACACTCAATACTCAACTCTACTTGTTCTTTAGTACCCTAAGGATTCTTACTTGGACTGCTCACTGATCCGGTGTTTTCAGTAGTACGGGCCCTATACTACCTTCCACAAAGCATCGGTATTCACCCCAAGTCCTCCTCCTAGGATCCCAAATCACAAGTACTATATATCTCACTAAACTCAGGCTACTCTCTGGTAGACCACTCATAAGTTCCTCGCTGCTACCTACTCGCTCTCGAAGTATCTCATAGTAGCAATAACTCCTAGGCTAAGTCATCACAAATCAGGCCCACTCTAGTCCTGACCATGAATACCTAGCCTACTCTAGCATGCATAACATATCACATAATATCTCATAACACATAATGTAAGGGTATTCTGGGAAAACACGTTCGGGCGTTGGCTGATCGTACACACTGCTCCGTTCTGCTTTTCTCAAAATTCTTTTACTCTTTTAGAAAAATTGTTTCTTTTATGAAAAGTTCTCTCAAATCCTCAATTGAGTTCAGATGCGCCTGGAGGTGCATCCGAATCTCTCAAACCAAGGCTCTGATACCAACTTGTAACGACATAAAATTTAAAACAATTTTTCATTTTTCAACATGATAAAAACGTATATAATATTCCCAGAATCTCATGATCCAATGTTATCATAATAAAACATATCCCATAATCTCAAAACATAATCCTCTGCCAGTGTGTAAAAATCATGTCGGTGCCTTCCCACGATCCTCACTGGTACCTGAAACACATAACACATAACATGGTAAGCATAAAAGCTTAGTGAGTTCCCCAATATACCACATACAACACATAAGCCACTCGAGGCTATAACTCGGTATGAACCTCTGGTCATTGTGTCTTAGTGGGACCCTCCAGTCCCATTGCGCATTGGACCCTCCAAACTAGTCTAGCTCGTTGGACCCTCCGGTCCGGTCTAAATTGTTGGACCCTCCGGTTCGATCTAAATCGTTGGACCCTCCGGTTCGGTCTATATAACACATAGCATACATATATCACACTACACATAAACTCAAACATACACATAACACATAAGACCCTCTGGTCTACACATAGATACCACTCTAGGTAATGTATAGTGAGAAGACTCACCTCAGGAAATCTCGAAAAGTCTCAAACTCGAATATCTGATCTAGCGTCCACCTAATCACATAAAGTAAATATCCCTAATTAATACGACTCTTAAAGGCTAGAATAATCCCTCCCTATATTCTCTTAGAGGGGGAAAACACCATTTTACCCCTCCAATGGTCAAATGTCCAAATGTTGACCAAACCCTAAAAGTCAACCCCAGTCGACGACCCAACATTGACCAGACTCGTCGAGTGCATTTGGGTGACTCGGCGAGTCCATACGCGTCCTCTGATTCCTCCTAAGGTCCACTCGGCTTGTCGAGTTAACCTTTCTCTCAAAGGTTACCACTGATAATGAATCGTGGTGCAACACGATCCGACTCGTCGAGTCCGCTCATGGACTCGGCGAGTTTCTTCCATGAGAATGCTCAAACGACCTCCTGAGGTCATATCTGCTTCTGTAATCCATAGATCTGGTCTTTAAACACTCAAAAGTCACGTAAAGGTCCAACCTTTATACTCATGCAACGCTCATAAGGCTCTTTTTGTTGAAATAGCTCCTAAAATGCCATACCTTGGTTCAAAACTCCATTGGAAATGCATAAAGCTGGATGCTTGGGATTTCCTGGACCAAAAAGGGTCCAGATCTCTAACACAAATCGAAGAAGGGGGTTTGAGGCATCCAAAACCCCCAAAAAAGGAATGATTCAATCCCTAACCCCAAATACTGAAACCCATACAATAGAGAGAAAGAGGGGTCCGATTTAGTACCTCAAGGTGAACTCCTTGCTTGGCTAACTCAGAATAGCAATCTCCTTTGATCCTTCTTGCTGGAGCTCCTCTCCTTTCTTGCAAAATCACACCAAAAGCTCAAATGGCCATCTCTCTCCCACTCCACACACTCAAGATCGATGGGGGTTCTCTATCTGAAAATCTGGATGTTACAGAAGACTTAAGGATCCTTAAATAGGTTGAAAACCCTAAAAATTAGGGTTTTCATAATCTGCTCCAACTCGTCAAGGAGCTTCTATGGAATACACGACATTTCTAGGTTTCTACACGACGATTTGGGGCCTCCAACTCGTCGAGTAGACTTTCCTAAGTGCACAAATCGTTAAATTTCATTCCTGGAAATCGGGATGTTACAAATCTCCCCCACTTGAACTAGGTTTCGTCCTCGAAGACTGCCGCAGTGAACAACTCCGGATAATGCTCTTGCATCTCAGACTCTGTCTCCTAAGTCTACTCGGATCCCTTCCGATGTTGCCACTGTACCTTTACCAAATGTATCTCCTTGCTACGCAAAACCATTACCTTCCCTTCCCCAAACGGCCATTGGCCTCTCAACGTAATTCAGGCGCTCATTGACTTGAATATGACCCAATGATGCCATGACATTCCCGTCCAACACACACTTTCAAAACTACGAAACATGGAAAGTGATATGAATCTCACTGAGCTCCTCCGGAAGGTGCACTTGATATGCCGCCTTGCCAACGTTGGAAATAACTCGAAAATGGCCCAATATAACGGGGACCCAACTTCCCTTCCTCCTGAAGCGGATCACACTCGAAAAAACCTAAAGTTCTCGCTAAAAACAGAATCATAGATCATATGCTGTTACCGATAGTTCCTGGCTTTTGAGCTGACATGATAACGCTTCCTTAAGCTTCTGAACCAACACACTATAACATCTAACTAACAAAGACCTATCCTTTCTTCTTGTCCAAATCCTCTGATTCGTTGCAACTGGTTACAACTCACCCGAACCTCAACAATGCATCCATTTCGAAAGCGCTCAATCAGGAGAAATAAACCATTATGACCGCAACTGATAACCTATCGACACTTTAATCGTCACCTCAGTTGCCCAACTCTACGGGCCTGAAGTTATCCACCTTCCTCCGTTTCCCAAAAGGGCCTAATCAATGTCCTTCACAGCATCGAACAAGCATCACAATACTGAAGTCCTACCATGCAAGATTCCCTTAAAGAACAAGTTGCTACCCAAGAGTTTTCAGGCTCTCCTACATTACCACTGAAATTCCTTATGGGCACTTCATAGGTGATAACCATTAAGAACAGATAACATAGGGTTCCACTAGTTATTATCACAAAGCAGCATGCTTAATACCGATCTAAAAGAATACATATTGAATCTTCAGCATGACTGGACCGCCTCATCGGGCCTTCAGCCTATCTGGACCACTCTCAGGACCTTCAGCATGTCTAGACCGCCTCTCCAGGCCTTCAACCTGTCTGGACCATTCTACGGGCCTTTGTATTGACTGGTACGCCCCGTTGGCCTTCAGTCTATCCAGACTTCCCTAGATCTGTTGAGCAAAAGCCTGGATCCATCCTGGTGCCCTTTCAATAAATAGCCAACTCTCCCCCACTTGGGGGTTCGAACTCTTGATTCAATTTGCAGACTATAATCCCGACCTAACCATACATGTAAGTCGAATTAAACCCAAATGCCACCTCGAATATCCATAGATACACACGAAGAATCACCAACATGCACCTACTTAGTGAACCCCTAACCTCATGTTTAATCGCCATAAAACCCTATACTTCATCGAGACTGGGCAAATTCCACTAATAAAAGACTAAATCCAGACGACTTCCAATGTTATCCCGAAGGTCACCAAAGACCCGAGTCTGATACGAATCAAAATTCCACTTCACCTTCGAGGGTAACATAACCCAAGGACTGAGGAATATAGATACATTGCGTAGGGTAATTGATGTCACCCTCCTCGCTCCTTCATTTCCATCTCTAGAACCCTCCAGAGAATTCCTTGTTGAAGACAAACTCAACAACCAATAGCCTCAAACACTCCGACACCTAAACCAAGGAACCACAAGTCCACCTGGTGTTAATCACACCTGCTTCTTGAAAGGTTCGCTGACCCACATTGGCACATCCATCTGAAAGAAGCATTCCGAGCACCAACTGACAAAACCTTCATTGACTGGCGCTCAACTTGAGAATTCCCAATTCTCCCCCACTTAGGGTTCTGACTACCACCCACTGATTTGAAACCAACTCACAACTCAAACCGACTCAACTAGGTACGATCATTCCTGACCATGGAATGAATGGTGTACGCAAGATGATCCTCCTAATACAGATCAATCGAAACCGAAAAGGAACCTGAATTCTAGCTGAAAACTTCTGGCATGCAAAATGGCATGTAACGACCCTCAATAAACCGAAAATAGCAGAAAGTTAACTTGGGATATAACTTACCCAATCCAAAAAAATTCCAACACAATACAATTCCCGATACAACTCCGAAGAATACAGGAGGTGGCATACTTCCAAAAGCATTCAAAGTCATGACACTCTCCTCCAGAGTTAACCTAACCAACCTGAGGGCATGTAGGAAACCTCCCCTTCGGTCCCAGGTAACATGAACTAATCCTTGCTTTCCGTCCCAGTGACAATCCGACACCCGGCCTACCAAGAATAGGGTCCCTAACTTGCCTCGCAAGATACTTATACCACATCGATCCACCTGCAGTCACCAGTGCTAAAATACTACCGCCAACCCCTACGATCAACTGACCTCGAGCTAGAGCTACAATCTGACCCTGGACGTCACAAGCCCGCTCACTCCCTCAAACTCTGAAAACTGAAAGGGTATAACCCTTCCCATAGATAATGAAATTCCTATCCATCAATCAATTGTCCTACTTCCAGCTGTAAAACTCAATCCGATCATAATCATCGATCCATTCCTGAGTCCCGCGACTTGTATTCCTGGCCTCGAGCAAAACCCCTAACGTCTCCAACAACAACTTACTAGGTATGAACCATGCATCCCAAAATCCAAGATGCCACCGGGCTCACATACCAGGCACATCCCCATGCATGGGCAGCCACCACCAAAAGATCGACTGGAACAAACCATTGTCGCAAACCATGGTATCCAACCATGCTACCTTCCCTGACCAGCCCTTAGAATCCCTGAGATCTTCCTTGATTCGAGTATGGATCATGTGCTTTTAGTAGTACGGGCCCAATACTACCTTCCACAACTATCCATCCTTTCCTCAAGAATCATCTCGGGCCCTATAAGTCCTAGTCATAAAATATTCCTGGAACATGCTCAACAACGAACAATCGCACTAAATACTCCCTAGGCTATCCTAGGATCCCACACTCTTCTGCCATCAGCTGCTAAAGAACTCCTCACAATGTCAATTAGCTATTTCATTAATACAATCATATGCGACAAGGCTCAGATAATCCTTTGATTAACATATTCATCCTTACAATGGTTGGACTCAGACGAGAGGTGTGCAGTAGGGTCAAATCTGTCACTCTGAGATTATCCAACCCTTTTCACATATGACTAGACATATTCACTTAATAGCTAAATCACATCACTCATGAGTTCCACAAAGCACAAAGCAAGCAACATTCGTGCAGAGGAGCCGACTGGCACTAGAACACAATAAAATGAAACAAATTCTCATGCAAATTTTCCTGATCTCCAACTCCCAATATCTCGGGTGCACTTCCTTCCTGCTCTCACTCTTCCAAGAGTGGCTAATCATCCCTCGTGCTAACCCGCTGTACATTGCACCCGCTCAGAAAAGCTATTAGCCATCATCCAACAACGCGACTGGTCGGCGGACCCCATGCGACTCACCAAACCACTAATTGCCACACGACCCTCCATTTGTGCCCCACTGTTTAAACAATCTTAAGCTAAAAGACTCAAACGAGAGCTGCACAGCAGGACCAAACCTCTCATCCTAAGACCCTTTAAACCATACGGTATGTGACTGAGTGTCACACCCCGAAACCGATGGCGGAAACGTTCCGGCGCGGAGGATGTCATGTAGTATCGCAACCAATGTACATAGTAAGCGTAGTAAACACAACCATTACATCACATAGAAATATTTACATTGTCTGAAAACAAAGTGTTACAAGTGTTATACATATATATCATATGAACAAAAGTTAAGACGAGTCTTCTATACGCTCCGTCTTCTCCAAAAGATCGCAGGGTACCTGTCTAATGCGGACCTGAGAATACAAGCAGTTTGAAAATCAGCATAAAGCTGGTGAGTTCATAAGCGGTTTATTTTCGAAAAAGAATAAGTTTCCTTTGGTTTTATGAAAAAGTCATTATCCAAGAAAATCCCATATTTTCTTATAAAGAAAGTTTAGTTATCCATTCGTTACACAGTTTGGTTAAGAGCAGTTATGTTATCCCAGGAAAAACCCTTATTTTCCTAAAAGTCGTGGTTAGTTCTTGGTTCAAAATGCAATATACTAGTATCTACTACACTTGTAGTATTAGTTATGTATTCTGATATCCTGGTTATCCTACACTCGAATGTCGAATATCTACTTTACATATCCGTAATTTCGAATCTTTGGAGACACTCAGAAATGTACATTAGCTGTATATTCGATGTTTTGGAGACATCCAAAGGCGTACTTTAGACGTATTTACAAAGCTCTGTCGACATCCAAAGGCATATATTTTCGAAACTCTGTCGATATCCAATGGCGTACTTTCGAATTATTTCCGAAACTTTGGTGGCACTCAAAGACGTACACAAGCTGAAATTTCGAAGTTATGTGCCATCCAAAGGCGTGCACTAGCCGTACTTTCATAGTTCTGTTACTATCTGAGGGCGTATCTTATTAGTATTAATCCTAATTTATTATTAGCACGAATCCTTTCTAAATTATAAAATCTAACAAAGATTATAACATTTTATGAAGAAATCTACAATTAATCTGAAAGCTAACTCTGCAAGTCAAACTGTTGGTTAATACGGTTTTCGGTATTAAAAGCATACTAAATATGAACATTTGAACTGAAATAATAAGTTTGAGTACAAGATTTTCTTGTACTTATGCTTGTATTCCCCCTCTGAAAACATTTGTAAATCACGGAAAAAGGAGTAGGGGTATGAACTCACGCATCGAGGAATGTGTCGGTTTGGATGCTAAACGTCAGTTCGGGGCTTGAAAATGCGCGAGGTTCGTATGTAATATGAAGAGATATACATTCGTATCTAATTAGACCCTGAATCACTAATCAAATATGAATAAACACTTCGAGACGCGAAAACACTTCATTATAAGTGTTTGTAGTGACACGGGTGGCATCTATGGATGTGTACGGCCTAGATATAGAGTTTGCTCTTCAAGAGTAAACTCCTAATAGATTTTTTGGTCCAAAGACCATCTCCCCATGAGTTTATGGCCATAAACTCATGGTGGGGTGTTCTAGGATGCTTAATGGTCTTATAACTCTTGTGGGGTAATGCTAGGCTTAGTTTTAAGGCATTGGAAGGGGACTTGAACAACATAAGGACCATTTGAGGAGTTTACGATAGTAAACTAGGGGTTTACGGCCGTAAACTCTCATGTACCCATTCTTATTGTGTTTTGGTGGTTCTAGCTCAATATACAAGCCTTGGATGGAAGTTAGGGCACCGTTTGACCAACTTATTTGAGTTTATGGTCGAGGAACCATTCCTTGGGGGGTTTACGGCCGTGAACTCCTAAGGGGGTGTTTTCCTTAAAGTTTAAGGTCCCTAACACAATGGTGGTTGGTTCTAGACTTTATTCTAAGGCTTAGGAGGTGTTTAAGGGGCATCTTAACACCTTAAAAGGTGTTTATGGTCTATGAATGAGGGTTTACGGTCCAAGCATGTTCTTGGACCGTAAAATCATGTTTACTCCTCAAATCATGTGATTTTGGTGTCCAAATCTCGTACATGCAAGTCCTTAAGCCATATCTAAGCACTAGAAGGGACTTAGAAGGGTTTGGGGCTTCAATACCCCTTTAAGGGAGTTTACGGTTTTGGGAGATGTTCCCAAACCATAAACACAAGTTTTTGATGGTTTTGGGTAGTTTAAACATAGATTTGCATGCTAAACAAGCTTAGAAACATGCCAGGATAGATTACTTACCAAATTGAAGCTCAAAAGTGGTGTTTTTGGCTAAAACTCGAGTTTTAGAGAGAGAGTAGAGAGAGAAAGTTATGAGGTGGTGGTAAAAAGCTAAATTGAAGTTCACTCATGCTTTATATAAGGTCTGAGTTTGTTGCCCGGTGGAAATCTACCCGATACTGACGTTAAACGAGACTTTTGGTGGTACCCGATTTAATTGTTTGTAACCCGACGGAATAAAACTAAAATTTTTCCAAATAATAATTTGGGGTGTTTTCACGTGTTTCTAATGGATTTGGAAACTCACTACGTGATAATAAAAGTCTTAAATTAAATGACCTAATCCAAAAACGTAATCGGAACAATTTGCTAAAGACGAGTTTTATGGACGAAAGCGAGTTACGGCGATTGAATAAACTTCGGGTTGTCACATTATCTCCTCGTTAGAGGCAATTTCGTCCTGAAAATCAAACTTTAGATACAATTCATGGATTCGGAAAGAAATACAGATACCTCTGCTTCATTGGATTTTCGCACTCTCAAGTGAATTCAGGTCCTCGCATGGCATTCCAGCGAACCTTCGCTATTGGGATATGGCTTTGTTTTGTACGTTTAATCTCTCGATCTACGATTTCGATTGGTTCCTCCATGAGGTTCAGACTTTTGTTGGTTTCGGTCCCATCAAAGGGATTACTAGGGTTTCATCGGACAGGCATTACTTAAGAATGGAGGCGTGGAATACCAGATGGATGCTGCTAAGTTCTAAAGGTAGTCAGAGTTTTTAAGTTACGGGATCGATCCTAATGAGGATTTCGAAAGGTCCTACGTTCCTCGGGTTAAGTTTTATGCGCCTTCCAAAGTGTATCATGCCTTTCTGGGGTAAGACTTTCAACAGGACACAATCTCCAACAAAAGGGTACACCTTTCTGTGTCAGAGTGATTAGGGGTTAGACGATTCTGAATGAATTTTGGATGAACCTACGATAGTAGCCAGCTAGACCCAAGAATTGATGAATTTTTGTGGGTGTCTTCGATGCCGACTAATTCTCTATCGCCTGGATTTTGGACGCGTCCACGTGTATGCCTTCCTTGCTTACCACGCGACCAGGGAAAGTGGTTAGACCAAAGGGCATCACTACGATCTCGTAGTGACCATATCGAGTACTGAATGCTATCTTGGAAACATCATTCTCATGAACTCGAAGCTGACTGGGTAAATCCTGCATTTCTGCTGGAGCCTATCGATACGGAGAATTGGCTACAGGGTTTGCTCCGGGAATTGGGTCGATGCAAAACTCTTCTTGGCGTTCGGAAGGAATTCTCGGGAGCTCTTCGGAAAAGACATCAGGAAAATTACATGCTTCAGGGATGCTCTCAAGGTATTTAACTTCCTGTTTCTCGTTGATCACATGGGCTAGGAATGCATGGCACTCCTTTCGCATAAGCTTTTGGGCTTTGATGCACGAAACGATGCGAGAGCTGAAACTAAGTTTATCGTCATAGATTATGAGAGTTTGACAAGAGGAAATGTTGAGATGAATAGATTTCTCGTAACAAAGGATATTAGCACATTTGAGGCTCAAACAATCCATGTCAATGATAACTTCAAAACTCTTTATGGAAAACCGGCATAAGATCGATGGGAAAAGAATGATCGCCAAGGGTAAGGGTAGAACCTATGAATATATCGCTAATGTTCTCTTTCTTACCATTAGCTATCTCGACGTTAAATGCTTCGGTTACTAATTGAGGATTATGATTAAAAGTTGTTTGAACGAATGGCTAACAGATTTTCTTTCAGCACTATAATCAAAAAGGATTGCAAGTATAAGGGCTGTCAAGGAGGAATATACATGTGGCAACGGTGGGATCGGTGGCTGCCTCATCTTGTCCTATAGCTAGGACTCTTCCAGTGTTGCCAGTTGTTGCTGTCTTGGGGCAGTTTCGCTTGAAATTCCCGACTTCGCCGCAACCGTATCAGGCCTGACTGATACCCGCTCCGGAAGCTTGATTGGTTGGTGTTCTGCAGCTTCGCGCAAGGTGACCCTCTTGGCCACAGTTTTTGCAAAATTTCTCATGACATGGTCCAGGGATACAATGGTGGTCACTGCACTTGTTGCACCACGGAAGAATACCAGCATATCCAGTGATAGGTGCTTGGGCTAAGAAACTGACGACAGAAACAGCAGCAGGGGTAGTGGCAGTGTGGACTGCCACTATCTGCTGTTTCTTCGAGGACTCCTGTGAAGGCTGACTCTTCTTCTTCTTCTTCTTCCAAAACTTTCTTTTCTCACCACTTTTCTCTGTCGGCTAAGGAGTGGTGGCTGCTTCCTCTAGGTCATCACTATGGTCGATCAGGGTTTGCGCTAGGCATTTGGCGCTGTCGTAGGTGTCTGGCTTTGCAGCCAATACATTACCCTTGGTTGGCTGGGTCAATCCCCAAATGAACCTCTCAATCTTTTTACTCTTCGGGGTAACCATTCCCGGACAGAGCAGCGCCAAATCATCTAATCTGGAAGTGTATGTGGCGATATCGGAACCTTTCATCTTCAGGTTCCAGAGTTCATGCTCCAGCTTCTGCATTTTGCCCCGAGGGTAGTACTCCGCGAGCAGAAGTTCCTTCATGACTTCCCAACCCATAGCATTGGCTACGGGTAGGGTTAATGTGACATCCCCAATTTCACGGCCAGAAAAGACCGATTTATTTATGCTTTGTTTTTAAAATCAGAGTAATCGTTTAAAGAAAACTGTTGCGGAATTTGTTCCCAAAAACAAAAATATGATAACCATTTATCCAAACATTTCTCAAAGAGAATGTATTTTCATTAAATAATAAAACCTTGGGATGTCATGTTCGATACAGACCAAAAGCATAAACAATATATAATAGACCTTACAATAGTTATTTAACTATTGATCCATAATCCAAAATCTCTCGTCAAGTCCACCAACTTATACCCTTGTGCCATTACCTGTAATGAAAAGAAAACTGAGTGGGTCAGGCTTGGGAGCCTGGTGAGCATATAGGGTTTTCAACCCACAATAATATAATTATTATATTTAATCAGCAACCAATAACCCCAATTACCCATCCCCATTATCTTCTTAAGGTTTTACCCTAAGAACCAACTATCCTTCATTCATTTATTCGTAAGGAATTGGCACGAATTCCATTGCTACCAAAGTTTATTTATCAAGTACTAAATCCATAGTTATCAGGCGCTAACTCCATAGTCACCAAGGTTCACTTAACAAGCGCTAACTCCATAGTCGCCAAGGTTTACTCAACAAGCGCTAACTCCATAGTCGCCAAGGTTTACTCAACAAGCGCTAACTCCATAGTCGCCAAGGTTCATCAAATAGGCATGAAGTCACATCGTCGCCAAGGTTTATACAATAGGCGCTAACTCCATAGTCACCAACTATCCCATCTACTCAAGTTCTACCCAACATTTTCGTAGATATAAATACTTACACAGTTTAAATCATTTAACACTTGTATAAAACATCAATTCCACACCCATCTCAAATAGACAAATAATATATAAACACACAGCACGTATTTCATAGCAAATACTTCATATTTATGTGTTAGAAGAAAGTAACTACACACTCACGCATATAAACAACAATATACTTAATACACTCAAACCATACTTGTATTATTATCGTGTTTATGAAAGGTAGTATACACTCACTTGATCAGAAGATGATCGGACAACACTACGACTTGCAGAAGTAGTAATCCTCAGGAGATCTGGAAGATCTCCATAAAAATCGAACTTCCCGTGGGCAGAGCTTCGGCTCGGGAATCTTACTTCTCGGGATCTTCTGGACCTCGGGACTTGCTTCGGGGCTCGGGAATGATATCGGGGCTTCGGGGTACTTCTGTGACGCAAAACGATGCAAAACGGGAGAGAGAAGAGAGAAAGATAGCAATTGAGTCGGCTGCCCTCGCATTCTATTTATAGGAGGCTGGAGCCTCGGAGTACGCGGGGCGTACTGGTCTGAAATCGTCGTTGCGTTCGTCATCCGAAGAACTCGAGTGCGAAGGTCATCATGCTTCGTTGTACACGGGGCGTACAGCAGTACGCTGGGCGTACTTCGGATATGCCCGGTGACTCCCCCTTCGGATAATACCGGGTTTTATAATTAAATTTAAATATTAATTATTTAATAAACTTCGGAAATTCATATCTTCTTCATACGAACTCCGTTTTCGACGTTCTTTATATCCATGTGTAGGTGAGACTACGCTCTACAACTTTTGTTTAGACTTCGTCGGCTGATTTTGTCTTTTATTTTTATTAATTATTTTTAGTAGGCCGGGACAGAAAACTTCGTTATAAATTCATAACTTCTTCGTTTGACGTCCGTTCTCGCCTAACTTTTCATCGCTTCGATACCAACAACAAGATCTTCAATTCTCGTTTAGATTGGTTTGACTAAAAACCGCTCGATCTCAAATCGAGTATTTCAGGCTGCATATTGTTCAATCGAAACTTCAATAAATCATAACTTCCTCATACGAAGTCAGATTTGGGCGTTCTATATATGTACGAAATCCTTGTAACATATACTAAAAGTTAGTTAAGATTATTCATTCTAAATAATCTTTTATAAAAAATCATTTTTTTGACGCTTATCGTCTCTTAATTGACTAGCCCTGATCTACGGGCGTTACAATTATCTCCCCCTTAGGATGATTTCGTCCCGGAATCATCAACGAAATAGGGCTTATATAATGATTCCACACGTTATTTCTTCATCCTAGGTAATAACCGTTAGTTCTATATTTCCTCGAAAGAGTGTTTAACTCTATGGCTTTCTTGACTACAGACGATGCCCAAATCTTGCATCTACTTTTCGTGTACTTTCAATCGTAACCTTCAAGTTACAAAATAAATCCTGATTGCGGACTCCTTCTTCTTCCTGGGATAAATACATTCCTTTATCTATTGTAATAGACCGATGGGTCGTGTTCCGATGACCTCTCATCGTAGTCGGACTCAATTGATATGACCACTAGGGTCGGAATAACAACCATCTTACTAGTCATTACTGAAACAATGGTAATGACATACTTGAATAAAATGGAATCAATTATTAGCTTCTTGGTAACCTTGTGACTTTCCCTGATCCAAGCGTTAGTCATGTGCTTCCAGTAGTATAAATCTCTACTACCATTCACACCTACTCATACTCGTCCCAAGCATTTTCTCGCAGTTAACCAAGTCACCATACATAAATCATATAATCATTCAACACATCAGATAACAAAACCAAGGTTTATATTAATTCTTGAAACTATTACACAAAAGTTCAAGTTCACCCTATACTATGCCTCTAACAGGCTATGCTTCCTGATACAGACTTTATATGCTAATATGAAGTCTTCATCTTTTAATCCTCCCATCCTTTTCTGCTTCGTTGAGGATCATGTGGAATGCCCTTGGCTGTGGAGGTGTGTCTTTCTTTGGGCAGTCTTTAGAAATATGCCCTTCTTCGTTACATCTATAGCACACCTTCTTAATGGTGCACACTTGTTGGCGTAGTGCCCTGTCTTCCCACATTTGTAGCAAGTCATCTCCTCTCTACATTTCCCGAAGTGTTTCTTCTTACACTTCTCACACCACTTAGCTTCATCTCTTCCCCCAGATTTCGAGAATTTGCTTTCTTTGTCGATTATTGAAGATCCTTCATGCTTCCTTTTCTCTCCAACTTCAGCTCTTTCCAGACCCTTTTCTTTTATTTGGGTCTCAACATTCTTGGCTGCCCAGATGGCGGCTTTCAGAGTGGTTGCTTGCTTGACTATCGGACCAAAGTCCGCTGGTAATCCATTGGCAAAATTGTTGACCTTGGAAAGTTCAGTTGGAATTAGGTATGGAATAAGCTTCATCTTCTCCGTAAAGCTCGTAGCATATTCAGTGACGCTCAATTTTCCTTTCTTCAGATTCTGGAACTCATTGTTGATTTCCAGAAGATCTTGCTCAGAGCAGTATTGCATTTTCAGTTGCACCACGAACTCTTCCCAAGACATCTTGCTAGCTTCCCCCTTGGGCATCGAACCAACCAGTAACTTCCACCAGCTCAGTACTCCAGATCTTAACAGAGGGATTGCAAGAGCGGTCTTCTGTCTGTTGCTACACTTGCAACTTTCAAACATTGTCTCCATTTCGGAGATCCAGTCCATGACTTGCACCGGTGTTGGGCTCCCAGAAAGACATGGTGGTTTGGATGCCATGAAATCCTTGTACTTGCATCCACGTCCGTCATTTCCTCCATCCTGGTTGTTTTGGCAAACTATTGGTGGGTTGGCTTGACCAACGGTCCCACTGTAGTTTCCTCCTTCAGACTGCCCTCCATTTACTTCGGGCTCTTCAACTGGAATTGACAATTCTTCGCGATTCTGCCTAATCAAACGTCTGGTTTCTTCCATCTGATTATTCAACATTGCCTGGATCATCACTTGAACTCCAGCCATTGTCATTGGTTCAGGCGCTGCTGCTACAACAGGTATTTGATTCCTGTTTTCATCAACATTTCCAACTCTACTCCTCGTTCTCATCATTTTTTATCTATACACCGAATAAGGTGAAATTAGATCCTTATTCACGATAGATATTCAAATCATCCTTATCACTCTGAAACGTTTACATGCTAGTTCTAATATCGTAGACGCACGCTTAGAATCCTAAACACATAAGGTTTCCAGATCCGGTCGGCAACAGACCATAGATCCGAACAATTAACATCATATATGGCAAGCATATAACAATTAGAACATAATAGCATTTTAGGCAATTTTCCTAAAATAAACTAGTGCCTGTGTCAATTTAGGTGTAATACCTAAAATATAATGGACACACTCAACTCACAATCATTGCTTAGCATTCTAAGTTTAAGTCTAGAAATAAATCCATATTCCTAGTTCGCTTAAACTAATGCTCTGATACCAACTGTGACATCCCCAATTTCACGGCCAGAAAAGACCGATTTATTTATGCTTTGTTTTTAAAATCAGAGTAATCGTTTAAAGAAAACTGTTGCGGAATTTGTTCCCAAAAACAAAAATATGATAACCATTTATCCAAACATTTCTCAAAGAGAATGTATTTTCATTAAATAATAAATCCTTGGGATGTCATGTTCGATACAGACCAAAAGCATAAACAATATATAATAGACCTTACAATAGTTATTTAACTACTGATCCATAATCCAAAATCTCTCGTCAAGTCCACCAACTTATACCCTTGTGCCATTACCTGTAATGAAAAGAAAACTGAGTGGGTCAGGCTTGGGAGCCTGGTGAGCATATAGGGTTTTCAACCCACAATAATATAATTATTATATTTAATCAGCAAACAATCAACCCAATTACCCATCCCCATTATCTTCTTAAGGTTTTACCCTAAGAACCAACTATCCTTCATTCATTTATTCGTAAGGAATTGGTACGAATTCCATTGCTGCCAAAGTTTATTTATCAAATACTAAATCCATAGTTATCAGGCGCTAACTCCATAGTCACCAAGGTTCACTTAACAAGCGCTAACTCCATAGTCGCCAAGGTTTACTCAACAAGCGCTAACTCCATAGTCGCCAAGGTTTACTCAACAAGCACTAACTCCATAGTCACCAAGGTTCATCAAATAGGTACGAAGTCACATCGTCGCCAAGGTTTATACAATAGGCGCTAACTCTATAGTCACCAACTATCCCATCTACCCAAGTTCTACCCAACATTTTCGTAGATATAAATACTTACACAGTTTAAATCATTTAACACTTGTATAAAACATCAATTCCACGCCCATCTCAAATAGACAAATAATATATAAACACATAGCACGTATTTCATAGCAAATACTTCATATTTATGTGTTAGAAGAATGTAACTACACACTCACGCATATAAACAACAATATACTTAATACACTCAAACCATACTTGTATTATTATCGTGTTTATGAAAGGTAGTATACACTCACTTGATCAGAAGATGATCAGACAGCACTACGACTTGCAGAAGTAGTAATCCTCAGCAGATCTGGAAGATCTCCATAAAAATCGAACTTCCCGCGGGCAGAGCTTCAGCTCGGGAATCTTACTTCTCGGGATCTTCTGGACCTTGGGACTTGCTTCGGGGCTCGGGAATGATATCGGGGCTTCGGGGTACTTCTGTCACGTAAAACGATGCAAAACGGGAGAGAGAAGAGAGAAAGATAGAAATTGAGTCGGCTGCCCTCGCATTCTATTTATAGGAGGCTGGAGCCTCGGAGTACGCGGGGCATACAGCGTAATGCGGGGCGTACTGGTCCGAAATCATCATTGTGTTCGTCATCCAAAGAACTCGAGTGCAAAGGTCGTCATGCTTCGTTGTACGCGGGGCGAACTTCGGATATGCCCGGTGACTCCCCCTTCGGATAATACCGGGTTTTATAATTAAATTTAAATATTAATTATTTAATAAACTTCGTGAATTCATATCTTCTTCATACGAACTCCGTTTTCGACGTTCTTTATATCCACGCGTAGGTGAGACTGCGCTCTACAACTTTCGTTTAGACTTCGTTGGCTAATTTTGACTTTTATTTTTATTAATTATTTTTAGTAGGCCGTGACAGAAAACTTCGTTATAAATTCATAACTTCTTCGTTTGACGTCCGTTCTCGCATAACTTTTCATCGCTTCGATACCAACAACAAGATCTTCGATTCTCGTTTAGATTGATTTGACTAAAAACCGCTCGATCTCAAATCGAGTATTTCGGGTTGCATACTGTTAAGTCGAAACTTCAATAAATCATAACTTCCTCATACGAAGTTAGATTTGGGCGTTCTATATATGTACGGAATCCTTGTAACATATACTAAAACTTAGTTAAGATTATTCATTCTAAATAATCTTTTATCAAAAAGTCATTTTTTTGACACTTATCGTCTCTAAATTAACTAGCCCTGATCTACGGGCATTACAGTTAAGGTTTTGACTCGGCCGTTCCACCAAGTCAGAGCATTATCGGTGAACGTGCAGGAGGTGAATTTCACCTTGTTAGATTCTGAACAGGCACAGATTTCGAAAATTGATTCAATTTTCTGTAACCACCGAGTTAGAGTTATGACACCTCCAGTGCCGTTGAAAGATGTGGGTTTTGCGTTCATAAAGTCTTTATAGGAACACTCCTTCCGGTGTCCCTGACTACCTTCTTGGTTTTGTGGCTGGGTACCACCTCCTTGCCCACCTGAACCACCGGGGTTCATTTGCGACATGACAACTGCCATAGCTGCAGCAACAGCTGCTTGGAACATGGCGAGATCAAATTGAGGAGGAGGTGGTGGCGGAGGAGGATTTTTATTCTTTGAGCTGGTTCTTTTCCTCGGAGCCATCTTGATCTAAAATAGCCAGGAAAGAGAGGATCATAAGTCCTCTGAATTGAATCAAGAGATATGGACTAGGGGATATCTCATTATGACAGATATAGGGTTCTAGAAGTGATAAGCAGGAAAGAGTTATCAAAGCAAATAAACTATCGCTAAAGGAGGAATGAGTAGCAATACTCGGAATGAATTTCTACAACGTATTCGGTTGCTGGCTAAAATACTCCCATAGTATTTTATGTTTTCGCTGCGTCGATGACTCATTGTTTGGGTAATGGGTAAGTTTTAGGCATGATGCACACCACGGTCACTCCCAAGCACATGTTGGTCGTGTCTCTAATGAATATAGTTGATCAGGCTATATTGACCCTAGACACGACTACATAACTGCCCAGGTTTAACCGCAGCATACAACACCCATTTACTTATGTTTTGTTCTACTCGTAATTACGAAATCCGGCGGTTGGGTATACTTGTATACTTTTGAAAAACAATTATATTTTAAAGTATACTTTTAGTTCAGAGCACTTCGGCCCCTTAGTGTTTATAGTCTTATACCATGTAAGGTTTGGTATACTAGTTCACTATAAACAATGGCTCTAATACGAATCTATCACACCCCGAAACTGATGGCGGAAACGTTCCGGGGCGGAGGACGTCATGTAGTATCGCAACCAATGTACATAGTAAGCGTAGTAAACACAACCATTACATTACATATAAATATTTACATTGTCTGAAAACAAAGTGTTACAAGTGTTATACATATATATATATATCATATGAACAAAAGTTAAGACGAGTCTTCTATACGCTCCGTCTTCTCCAAAAGATCGCAGGGTACCTGTCTAATGCGGACCTGAGAATACAAGCAGTTTGAAAATCAGCATAAAGCTGGTGAGTTTATAAGCGGTTTATTTTCGAAAAAGAATAAGTTTCCTTTGGTTTTATGAAAAAGTCGTTATCCAAGAAAATCCCACATTTTCTTATAAACAAAGTTTAGTTATCCATTCGTTACACAGTTTGGTTAAGAGCTGTTATGTTATCCCAGGAAAACCCCTTATTTTCCTAAAAGTCGTGGTTAGTTCTTGGTTCGAAATGCAATATACTAGTATCTATCTATCACACCCCGAAAATCGAAGGTGGAAATATTTCTGGGGTTGAATCCAGGTTGAGTATCAAATCAATGCACATAGTAAGTAAAGTAGAACAAACATTACATTACATATAGAAAAGTTTTACATTTTTTTCAAAAGTAAAGTAATACAGTTGTGATACATATTATATAATAACAAAACGAACTAGTCTTCTGCGCACTCCAACTTGGAACAAAATGATCTTCGAGTACCTGTTCTAATGCTGACCTGAGAACACAAGCGGTTTGAAAATCAGCATAACGCTGGTGAGTTCATAAGCGGTTTCTCTTTTGTGAAAATGTTCGAGTTTCCTTTGTGTTTCTGAAAATGTTACACACACCAAGAAAATACCATATTTTCTTAATAAGGTTGGTTTTTGTTCTCAACATGTAAAGTAAAGTTGTACATTGAAAACACGTTTACTCTTGTGAAAATGTACAGTTATGTTATCTAGTTTGCTAAACTGTTCTGGTTACGTACCAATGTATCCCCAGGAAAGTCCCATACTTTCCTGATTGTGTATTACCAATTGTGAAAGATGTAAAGTTATCCGATTTGTTACACTTTTATAGTTATGTAAACGTTCCCTAGGAAAGCTCTATGCTTTCCTGAATGGTGGTTACTAATGTGAAAGATGTATACTGAAACCTGGTTATCTTGTGGAATGTATTAAGTTATTCATTATTACTATTAAGTAAATCACTGTTATCCTAATTGCGAGTTCCATAACCATACGATAGACTAGATATGGCAATAAGTAGTCCACATCACCTTATGACTTTCATCACCCTTGAACCATTTCGGTTCGGCTGTAGCTAGCAGCCAGGTGTGGGGTAGTCAGCCCTGTATAGATCTATACACATAAGTCATGCTCTCTAATCCCATAGATTCTGGTTACGGGTGCAGTCCTCCACTCGCGTATCTCTGTGGAGTGTTCACCGAGGACGTGTCTCCAATCATACATGACTAACAATTTACTAGTAATAATATTATAATCCTCCACTCGCGTATATCTGTGGAGTGTTACCGAGGATATACAGTGTACAAGTTTTATGTTTCAAAAGTTTTAATGACATGCTTTTAACTGATAAAATGTAGAAACCATTTGTGAAATATATAAAACATAACAGTTTATAAACCCATTTCACAAATCATATGTTACGTGATCTGCATGTTCAAACGGTTATCAGTTGTATCAATCAGTGCTAAAAGCATATAAAATGTGAAACACACACATGAAAACAAGTTTTGAGTACAAGTAATCCCTTGTTTGCTTGTGTTCCCCCTGAAAACAGTGAAAAACAGTGGAAAAAGGGTAGGGGTATGAACTCACCAGAGGAGGAAATGCGACGGTTTTGGACACTAAACGTTGGTTCGGGGCTTGATTACACGCGACATTCCTATTTAAAATGGAATAATCTCCAAATATATCTAATTAGATTTACAACTACTAATTAGATGGAATATTACACTCCAATGAGCTAAAACACTTCAAAACGAGTGTTTGGAGTGACCCGGGTGACATCTACGGACTTGAAATGAAGCGAGGGACTTGGGATTTGAGTTTACTCCTCAAGAGTAAACTCCCTAATGGAGTTTGAGGCCATATACCCCTATATACATGATTTCACGGCCGTGAACTCATGTTTGGGTGGTTTTGAGTGTTAAAATGGCTTAAATGGACAAGGGAATGTTGGAATGGATTTTACAAATGCCTTGGATTGAATTGAATCAACATATACATTACATTTGAGATTTCATGGCTGTAAACTTGGTGTTTATGGCCGTAAAATCTCCCATGCTCAAACCATATTTAATTTGTGATGTTTAGGGGAATCACATGTGATTCTAGTTAATTTTCCAAGCCTTGGGGTGAATTTAGGGCATCAAACAACATATATTTAGGAGTTTACGGCCCTGGAGCATGTTCTATGGCCGTAAACTCTCATATGTAAGGTTTTGTTATGTTTAAGGTCTCCAAACTATTTTTAGATGGTTCTAGGATTTACCACAAGGCTATTGGTTAAGTTACAAGGCATTCTAACATGTAAAAGTGAGTTTACTCCCCATGTTTGAGGGGTTTACGGCCCAAGAGCATACCTTGGCCGTAAACTCATTCTAATCCCTCAAAATCCAAGTTTAAGGTGTTCCAAGTCCAGGTTTGTAAGCCTTAAGGTCGTATCTAAGTCCCAACAATGATTTGGAAGGGTTAAATTGCTCAAAAACCCCATTTTTATGTGTTTACGGCCCAAGCATGCTCCTTGGCTGTAAACACATGTTCCAGGTCCAAAATCTTAATTTAAACATAGATTTGAAGGCCTAAGAGGTTGAATAACAAGCTAGGGTGGTTACCTCTATGATTTGGAGCCTAAATTCTTTGATTTTGGACCTTGATCTAGGATGAGGAGAGAGGTTAGAGAGAGAGTAGTGAGATGAAGCAAAAGCTTCAAATGAAGGCTTAAAACACTTTAAATAGTGTTCGGGATTTGGACACGGTGGGATTCTACCCGATACCGACGTTAGACGGGGCTTTTGGTAGCACTCGGCCAAGTTGCCGTAACCCGATATGGTTGATTCTAGAAACGTTCCGATCACTAGAATGGGGTGTTAGAATGATTTCTAAACGCATTAGGGCACCCATTAAGTCATTTTAGATGAATACGAATTAATGACTTAATTAAATGATTAAATCGGAAACGAATTTGGAAATGACGATTGGTTGATCGGATTGGATTACAAAAAGAGTTACAAGTAATGATACGAAATTTCGGGTTGTTACATTATCCCCCCGTTAGAGGGAATTTCGTCCCGAAATTCAAAATTTAGATACAATACAAGATACAAATCATGGATCTGGAAAGAGATGTGGATACTGTTGTTTCATCAAGTCTTCACGCTCCCAAGTGAACTCTGATCCCCGCTTGGCATTCCAACGGACCTTCACTAATGGGATACGGCTTTATTTTGTACGTTTGACTTCTCGATCCATGATTTCGATCGGTTCCTCCACGAAGTTGAGGTTTTCATTGATCTCGATCTTGTCTAAAGGAATCACTAGGGTTTCATCGGATAGGCACTTCTTGAGATTTGAAACATGGAAGACGGGATGGATGTTACTGAGCTCGTGAGGTAAACGAAGTTTATAGGCTACTGGACCGATCCTGGCGAGGATCTCGAAGGGTCCAATGTACCTAGGGTTAAGTTTCCCACGCTATCCAAAGCGTACTGTTCCTTTCCAGGGCAAGACTTTCAACAGGACACGGTCTCCGACCTGGAATTCCAGAGGTTTCCGACGGTTATCAGCGTAACTCTTTTGGCGATCTCATGAAGCTTTCTATCGTTCTCGGATTTGGATGATCTTCTCAGTGGTTTCGTAGATGATTTCAGGACCAGTGAGAGCACTGTCGGGGACTCGACTCTTGGCTAACTGTGTATCCCCCACCTCGGCCCAGCACAGAGGGGATCTGCACTTGCGACCGTAAACGGCTTCAAACGGGGCAGCCCTGATGCTGGTGTGGTAACTATTGTTGTACGAGAATTCGATCAAAGATAGATGTGTGTCCCACAACTTTCTAAATTCAATGACACATGCCCTAAGCATGTCCTCCAGGGTTTGGATAGTTCTCTCACTTTGTCCGTCAGTCTGAGGATGATATGCCGTGCTCATGTCTAATTTGGTTCCAAGGGCTTTCTGGAGAGACTGCCAGAATCTGGGGGTAAACCTGCTATCTCGATCAGAGATAATGGATGCAGGTACACCGTGCAGTCGGACTACCTCTTGGATGTAAATTTGTGCTAGTCTTTCCATCTTGAATGATTCTTTGATCGGAATGAAGTGAGCAGACTTTGTCAAACGATCGAAAATTACCCAAATGGTATCGTACCCACTCGGACACTTGGGTAGTTTGGTGATGAAGTCCATGGTGATCATCTACCATTTCCATTCGGGTATCTCGGGCTGATGGAGCAGAGCCGAGGGTTTCTGGTGCTCAACTTTAACTTTGGCGCAAGTCAGACACTTGCCCACGAACATAGCTATCTCAGCATTCATGTTTGGTCACCAGTATTGTTTCTTGAGATCCAAGTACATCTTGTCAGAGCCCGGATGAACAGAGTATCTGGTCTTGTGAGCTTCCTCCATAACAATCTCCCTGAATCCTCCGAATTTTGGAATCCAGATCCGATCCATGAAGCAGTAGACTCCGTCACCTCTGATCTCAAGTTTCTTTTCCATTCCTCTTAAGGCTTCGATCGACACGTTCTCGGGTTTGAGGGCGTCTAACTGGGCTTCTCGGATTTGCATGGGTAAGTTGGAATGGATGGTCATCGTCTAGTTCTTCACTTTGCGGCCTGCACTCTCCTTTCTGCTAAGGGCATTTGCTACCACATTGGCCTTGCCGGGATGGTAATGGATTTCACACTCATAATCGCTGAGTAGTTCTACCCATCGCCGTTGCCTCATGTTCATGTCTTTCTGATCAAAGATGTGTTGCATGCTCTTGTGGTCAGTGAAGATCGTGCACTTGGTTCCGTAGATGTAATGTCTCCAAATCTTCAATGCAAAGACTACGGCTCCTAATTCCAAGTCATGCGTGGTATAGTTGACCTTGTGTGCTTTCAGCTGTCTAGAGGCATAAGAAATCACCTTTCCTCTTTGCATAAGCACACAGCCTAAGCCTTGATTGGACGCATCGTAGTAGACAACGAAGTCCTCTGTCCCTTCGGGTAGGGACAGAACAGCCGCGCTGCACAAGGCTTTCTTCAATGTCTGGAACACGATTTCTTGTTTATCACTCCAAGAAAAGGGTACACCTTTCTGTGTTAGAGTGGTTAAGGGTTTGGCGATTCTGGAAAAGTTCTGGATGAATCTCCGATAATAACCGGCGAGACCCAAGAATTGCCGGATTTCTGTGGGTGTCTTTGGTGCCGACCAATTCTCTATCGCTTTAATCTTGGAAGGATCTACATGAATACCCTCCTCGCTTACCACGTGACTGAGGAAAGTTACCTTCCGAATCCAGAACTCACACTTGGAAAATTTCGTGTACAACTTCTCGGATTTAAGGGTTTCCAACACTAATCTCAAGTGTTGTTTGTGGTCTTCTTTGCTTCTAGAGTAGACAAGTATTTCATCAATGAATACAATGACGAACTTATCCAGATAAGGACGACACACCCGGTTCATCAGATCCATGAACAGCGTCGGTGCGTTGGTTAGACCGAAGGGCATCACTACGAATTCGTAGTGTCCATATCGAGTCCTGAAAGCTGTTTTGGACACATCACTTGCATGAACTCTTAGCTGCTGGTACCCTGATCGAAGGTCTATCTTAGAGAAGTAACTGGCTCCCTGGAGTTGATCGAAGAGGTCATCTATTCACGGAAGAGGATATCGGTTTTTGACAGTCAACTTGTTCAGCTCGCGATTGTCGATACACATCTGAAAGGATCCATCTTTCTTCTTGACAAACAATACCGGAGCTCCCCGGGGTGAGGAACTCGGTCTAATGAATCCTTTACTGAGCAACTCATTGAGTTGGTTGGATAACTCCTACATTTCTGCTAGAGCTAAGCGATACGGAGACTTCGCTACGAGGGTAGCTCCAGGAATTAGGTCAATACGAAACTCGACCTGACGCTCGGGAGGAATTCCTGGAAGCTCTTCGGGAAACACATCAGGAAAGTTACAGACTTCGGGGATGCTCGCGAGGTCTTTAACTTCCTATTGCTCATTGATTACATGGGCTAAGAATGCAATGCACTACTTTCGCAAGAGCTTTTGAGCTTTGATGCAGGAAATGATACGAAGATTGGAACTGAGTTTATCGCCATAGATTACAAGAGTTTGATCCGAAGGAACGTTGAGACGGATGGCTTTTTCGAAACAAAGGATATCAGCATGATTGGGACTCAACCAATCCATGCCAATGATGACATCAAAGCTCTTTATGGAAACCAGCAAGAGATCGATAGGAAATGAATGGTCATTCAGGGTAAGGGTACAACCTACGAATATCTCGTTAGCGCTTTATTTCTCACCGTTAGCCATCTCGATGGTAAATGTTTCAGTTAAAGGTTGGGGATTATGTTTTAGGTTATGTTTAAACGAATGACTAACAAAGCTTCTTTCAGCACCTGAATCGAAAAGAATACTAGCATATGAGTTGTCGAGAAGGAACGTACCCGAGACAACAGTTGGATCAGCGACCCCTTCATCCCGTCCTATGGCTAGGACTCTCCCGATGTTATCGACTGTAGACTTCTTGGGGCAGTTCCTTTTAAAGTGCCCAACTTCACCACAGTTGTAGCAGGCTTGACCAACACCAGCTCCCGAAGACTGATTGGCCGATTGGGTCGGAGCTTTGCAGAATCGAACCGTGTGCCCCTTCTTACCACAATTGGTACATGATAATTCTCGGTAGGGGCCGGGGTTGTGATGGTATTTGCACTTGTCACACAGTGGGAGATTACCAGCATACTTGCTGGTAGGAGTTGGAGCTGTGGATCCCACAACAGAAGCAGCAGCAACGAGGGTAGTAGCAGCATGGACTGCTACAGTTTGCTGTCTCTTGGAGGATCCTTGGGAAGATTGACCCTTCTTCTTCTTCCATAACTTTCTCTTCTCACCACTTCTTTTAGTCGACTCAGAAGCGGTGGTGGTTTCCTCGACATCATCACTATGATCAATTAGGGCTTGGGCTAAAGTCTTGGCACTATCATAGGTATCCGGACAAGCAGCTAAGACATGACCCTTTGTTGGTTGAGTTAACCCCCAAATAAACCTCTCGATCTTTTTACTTTCAGGAGTGACTAGTCCCGGGCAGAGAAGTGCGAGATCATCGAATCGGGAAGTGTATGTTGCAATGTCGGAACCTTTCATCTTCAGGTTCCAGAGCTCGTGCTCTAGTTTCTGCATTTCACCACGGGGACAGTACTCATAAATGAGGAGTTCTTTCAAGGCTTCCCTGCCCATGGCATTGGCTACGGATAGGGTCAGGGATTTGACTCGGCCATTCCACCAAGTCAAGGCTTTATCAATGAAGGTACAGGCTGCGAACTTGACTTTATCAGATTCTGCACAGGCACAGATTTCAAAGATGGATTCGATTTTCTCGAACCATCGGGATAAGGAAATGACACCTCCAGTGCCATCGAAGGATGTTGGTTTCGCATTCATAAAGTCCTTATAGGAACCCTCCTTTCGGTGTCCCTGATTACTTTCTTGATCCTGAGTTTGAGTACCACCTCCTGAACCACCGGAACCATGGGTGTTTAATTGGGACATAGCAGTTGCCACCGCGGCGGTAACAGCTGCCTGAAATACCACGGGGTCAATTTCATGAGGAGGTGGTGGCGGAGGGTTATTGGTCTTGGAGTTGGGTCTCTTTCTAGGAGGCATCTAAGAAGATCAAGAAAGAGAGGATGATAAGTCCTCTGAATCGAATCGAGAGATATGACAAATATATATTCCGAATAAGCGATAAGGCAGGAAAAAGTTATCAAAGCAGGTAAACTATCGCTAACGGAATGATCGAGGATCTATACGTGAACGAGGATTTATACAAAGGATTGGCTCGAGAAATACTCCCATAGTATTTCATGATTCGCTACAACACTGGCTCGATGTTTGTGGTATTAGGGTAAGTTTTAGGCATGCCGCATACCACAGTCACTCCCAAGCACATGTTGGTCGTGTCTCGAATGAATATAGTTGGCCAGGCTATATTGATCCTAGACACGACTACATAACTACCCAGGTTTAACCACAGTATACAACACCCATTTACTTATGTTTTGTTCTACTTGTAGTTACGGATCTCGACGGTTCGGTATACTTGTATACTTTTGAAAATACTTATAGTTTGAAGATACTTTTAATTCAGAGCACTTTGGCCCTTTAGTGTTTATAGTTTTATACAATGTAAGGTTTGGTATACTTTATTCACTATAAACAAGGGCTCTTATACCAATCTGTCACACCGCAATAACCGAAGGCGGAAACATTTCCGTGGTTGACTCCACGTTGAGTATCAAATCCAATGCACATAGTAAGTAAAGTAGAACAAACATTACATTACATATAGAAAAGTTTTACATTTTTTTCAAAAGTAAAGTAATAAAGTTGTGATACATATTATATAATAACAAAACAAACTAGTCTTCTGCGCACTCCAACCTGGAACAAAATGATCTTCGGGTACCTGTTCTAACGCTGACCTGAGAACACAAGCGGTTTGAAAATCAGCATAACGCTGGTGAGTTCATAAGCGGTTTTTGTTTTGTGAAAATGTTCAAGTTTCCTTTCTGTTTCTGAAAATGTTACACACACCAAGAAAATCCCATATTTTCTTAATAAGGTTGGTTTTTGTTCTCAACATGTAAAGTAAAGTTGTACATTGAAAACACGTTTACTCTTGTGAAAATGTACAGTTATGTTATCTGGTTTGTTAAACTGTTCTGGTTACGTACCAATGTATCCCTAGGAAAGTCCCATACTTTCCTAATTGTGTATTACCAATTTTGAAAGATGTAAAGTTATCCGGTTTGTTACACTTTTCTAGTTATGTAAACGTTCCCCAGGAAAGCCCCATTCTTTCCTGAATGTTGGTTACTAATGTGAAAGATGTATACTGAAACCTGGTTATCTTGTGGAATGTATTAAGTTATTCATTATTACAATTAAGTAAATCATTGTTATCCTAATTGCGAGTTCCATAACCATATGATAGACAAGATATGGCAATAAGTAGTCCACATCACCTTATGACATTTGTCACCCTTGAACCATTTCGGTTCGGCTGTAGCTAGCAGCCAGGTATGGGGTAGTCAGCCCCGTATAGATCTATACACTCAAGTCATGCTCTCTAATTCCATAGATTCTGGTTACGGGTGCAGTCCTCCACTCGTGTATCTCTGTGGAGTGTTCACCGAGGACGTGTCTCCAATCATACAAGACTAACAATTTACTAGTAATAATATGATAATCCTCCACTCGCGTATCTCTATGGAGTGTTACCGAGGATATACAGTGTACAAGTTTTATGTTTCAAAAGTTCTAATGACATGCTTTTAACTGATAAAATGTAGAAACCATTTGTGAAATATATAAAACATAACAGTTTATAAACCCATTTCACAAATAATATGTTTACATGATCTGCATGTTCAAAAGGTTATCAGTTGTATCAATCACTGTTAAAAGCATATAAAATGTGAAACACAGACATGAAAAAAAGTTTTGAGTACAAGTAATCCCTTGTACTTTGCTTGTGTTCCCCCCTGAAAACAGTGAAAAACAGTGGAAAAAGGGTAGGGGTATGAACTCACCAGAGGAGGAAATGCGACGGTTTCGGACACTAAACGTTGGTTCGGGGCTTGATTACACGCGAGATTCCTATTTAAAATGGAATAATGTCCAAATATATCTAATTAGATTTACAACTACTAATTAGATGGAATATTACACTCCAATGAGCTAAAACACTTCAAAACGAGTGTTTGGAGTGACCCGGGTGACGTCCACGGACTTGAAATGAAGCGAGGGACTTGGGATTTGAGTTTACTCCTCAAGAGTAAACTCCCTAATGGAGTTTGAGGCCATATACCCCTATATACATGATTTCACGGCCGTGAACTCATGTTTGGGTGGTTTTGAGTGTTAAAATGGCTTAAATGGACATGGGAATGTTGGAATGGATTTTACAAATGCCTTGGATTGAATTGAATCAGCATATACATCACATTTGAGAGTTCACGGATTTAAACTTGGTGTTTACGGCTGTAAACTCTCCCATGCTCAAACCATATTTAATTTGTGATGTTTAGGGCAATCACATGTGATTCTAGTTAATTTTCCAAGCCTTGGGGTGAATTTAGGGCACCAAACAACATATATTTAGGATTTTACGGCCCTGGAGCATGTTCTATGGCCGTAAACTCTCATATGTAAGGTTTTGTTATGTTTAAGGTCTCCAAATTATTTTTAGATGGTTTTAGCATTTACCACAAGGCTATTTAAGTTACAAGGCATTCTAACATGTAAAAGTGAGTTTACTCCCCATGTTTGAGGGGTTTACGGCCCAAGAACATACCTTGGCCGTAAACTCATGCTAATCCCTCAAAATCCAAGTTTAAGGTGTTCCAAGTCCAGGTTTGTAAGCCTTAAGGTCGTATCTAAGTCCCAACAATGATTTGGAAGGGTTAAATTGCTCAAAAACCCCATTTTTATGTGTTTACGACCCAGGCATGATCCTTGGCCGTAAACACATGTTCCAGGTCCAAAATCTTAATTTAAACATGGATTTGAAGGCCTAAGAGGTTGAATAACAAGCTAGGGAGGTTACCTCTATGATTTGGAACCTAAATTCTTTGATTTTGGACCTTCATCTAGGATGAGGAGAGAGGTTAGAGAGAGAGAGTAGTGATATGAAGCAAAAGCTTCAAATGAAGGCTTAAAACACTTTAAATAGTGTTTGGGATTTGGACACGGTGGGATTCTACCCGATACCGGCGTTAGACGGGGCTTTTGGTCGCACCCGGCCAAGTTGCCGTAACCTGATATGGTTGATTCTAGAAACGTTCCGATCACTAGAATGGGGTGTTAGAATGATTTCTAAACGCATTAGGGCACCCATTAAGTCATTTTAGATGAATACGAATTAATGACTTAATTAAATGATTAAATCGGAAACGAATTTGGAAATGACGATTGGTTGATCGGATTGGATTACGAAAAGAGTTACAAGTAATGATACAAAATTTCGGGTTGTTACACTACCACACTTGTAGTATTAGTTATGTATTCTGATATCCTGGTTATCCTACACTCGAATGTCGAATATCTACTTTACTTATTCGTAATTTCGAATCTTTGGAGACACTTAGAAACGTACATTAGCTGTATATTCGATGTCCTGGTGACATCCAAAGGCGTACTTTAGACGTATTTACGAAGCTCTGTCGACATCCAAAGGCATATATTTTCAAAACTCTGTCAATATCCAAAGGCGTACTTTCGAATTATTTCTGAAACTCTGGTGGCACTCAAAGACGTACACTAGATGAAATTTCGAAGTTCTATGCCATCCAAAGGCGTGCACTAGCTATACTTTCGTAGTTCTGTTACTATCCAAGGGCGTATCTTATTAGTATTAATCCTAATTTATGATTAGCACGAATCCTTTGTAAATTATAAAATGTAACAAAGATTATAACATTTTATAAAGAAATCTACAATTAATCTAAAAGCTTACTCTCCAAGTCAAACTGTTGGTTTATATGGTTTTCGATATTAAAAGCATACTGGATATGAACATTTGAACTGAAATAATAAGTTTGAGTACAAGATTTCCTTGTACTTATGCTTGTATTCCCCCTGAAAACATTTGTAAAACACGGAAAAAGGAGTAGGGGTATGAACTCACCAATCGAGGAATGTGTCGGTTTGGATGCTAAACGTCAGTTCGGGGCTTGAAAACGCACAAGGTTCCTATGTAATATGAAGAGATATACATTTGTATCTAATTAAACCCTGAATCACTAATCAAATACGAATAAACACTTCGAGACGCGAAAACACTTCATTACAAGTGTTTGGAGTGACCCGGGTGGCATCTATTGATGTGTACGGCATAGATATGGAGTTTGCTCTTCAAGAGTAAAATCCTAATGGAGTTTTCGGCCCAAAGACCATCTCCCCATGAGTTTATGGTCGTAAACTCATGGTAGGGTGTTCTAGGATGCTTAATGGTCTTATAACTCTTGTGGGATAATGTTAGGCTTAGTTTCAAGGCATTGGAAGGGGACTTGAACAACATAAGGACCATTTGAGGAGTTTACGATAGTAAACTAGGGGTTTATGGCCGTAAACTCTCATGTACCCATTCTTATTGTGTTTCGGTGGTTCTAGGTTAATCACATGTGATTCTAACTCAATATACAAGCCTTGGATGGAAGTTAGGGCACCGTTTGACCAACTTATAGGAGTTTACGGTCCAGGAACCATTCCTTGGGGGGTTTACGGCCATGAACTCCTAAGGGGGTGGTTTCCTTCAAGTTTAAGGTCCCTAACACAATGGTGGTTGGTTCTAGACTTTATTCTAAGGCTTAGGAGGTGTTTAAGGGGCATCTTAACACCTTAAAAGGTGTTTATGGTCTATGAATGAGGGTTTACAGTCCAAGCATGTTCTTGGACCGTAAACTCATGTTTACTCCTCAAATCATGTGATTTTGGTGTCCAAATCTCGTACATGCAAGTCCTTAAGCCATATCTAAGCACTAGAAGGGACTTGGAAGGGTTTTGGGGCTTCAAAACCCCTTTAAGGTAGTTTACGGTTTTGGGAGATGTTCCCAAACCGTAAACACAAGTTTTTGATGGTTTTGGGTAGTTTAAACATAGATTTGCATGCTAAAAAAGCTTAGAAACATGCTAGGATAGATTACTTACCAATTTGAAGCTTGAAAGTGGTGTTTTTGGCTAAAACTCGAGTTTTAGAGAGAGAAAGTTGTGAGGTGGTGGTAAAAAGCTAAATTGAAGTTCACTCATCCTTTACATAAGGTTTGAGTTTGTGGCCCGGTGGAAATCTACCTGATACTGACGTTAAACGAGACTTTTGGTCGTACCCGATTTAATTGTTTGTAACCCGACGGAATAAAACTAAAATTTTTCCAAATAATAATTTGGGGCATTTTCACGTGTTTCTAACGGATTTGGATACTCACGAGATCATAATAAAATTCTTAAATTAAGTGACCTAATCCAAAAATGTAATCGGAACAATTTGCTAAAGACGAGTTTTATGGATGGAAGCGAGTTACGGCGATGGAATAAACTTCGGGTTGTCACATTGAGCATATCCACTTAATATCCAGTTCACACGCGAAAGAGTCACATATCATCTCAACAATAGAACTCTATAGAACTAAGGTATCTTATAATCAGGAAATTCCACAATGCAATTCCTGAATATCTCTAGCCTACTACTAGCATGTTGTTGTAACACATCATAACATAACATAAGCTCAAATAATTGTGTGGTAAATTGGGGTCTACTACTGGCTCCGACTGATCATACACATCACATCCTCCTTGATTAATTTGTAAGTCATTTGAAAATGTGTTTTGAAACCCCTTTTCCTTAGTTTGAGACTGGATTCACACGAGTGTTCCTCCAATTCCCTCAAACCAAGGCTCTGATACCAACTTGTTACATCCATAAAAATATTGTCATTTTAAAACTTTTCAAAGCAACCCATTTATTAAAGAGGTGTTTACAAAACCGTTGTTCCCAAAACATTTATTTAAAACCAGAATCATTTACACATAGTTTTCAAAACTTTTACGTTATCAGAATATCCCAGAAACCATAAGTTCCAAAAACACGAGGATGTGTATGGTCACGTCTTCGCCTAGCCAAACATCTGGAGCACCTAAAAGAACAAACTGAAACCATATGCACGAAGCTTAGTGAGTTCCCCCAAAATACCATCACACACAAAATAACATATATCACAAACAGCATACTACAGGTCCAATCAACCATCGGGATGGAATACCCCAGGCCCTCAACCATCGGGTTGGAACGCCAATATACTATGGGTCCAATTATCCATCGGGATAGAATACCTCGACACCTAAACCATCGGGTTGGAATAACCTGGCCCTCAACCATCGGGTTTGGAATGCCAACATATTATGGGTCCAATCAAATATCGGGTTGGAATGACAACATACTCGAGTCTAGTCATCCTCAGGATGGAATACTCTCGGCCCTCACCCATCGGGTTGGAATGCCCCGGCCTGTTGGATTACACACAACGCAGTGAAGCCTCAGCCATCAATCAATCATATGCACATATATCAAATAATCACATAACAATTTATAGACAGTCAAACCGATCTACAGATCACTAAGCATAGCAACATCCTATCTACCAGGATACCAACCTAACAGATCATAGCCACCCAGAAACATCCTATCTACCAGGATACCGATGTAACAAATTATAATAGTAATAAAATAGGATAACAATCCAAAGGGTCGACCTTAGTGCCTTCGACCCTTTTGATAAAGTGAGTAGAACTCACCTCACAAGTAGTGTTGTACTGACAATATCCAACTCCCAATCTTAGCTCCGAACTCTCCCGCCCGTAATCACCATGTGACTAATTCCATCAAAATCCCAAATTCCCAAAATACCCTTAAAGTCAAACTTAGTCAACCCTGGTCAAAGTCAACAGTCAACAGTCCTTGTTGACCTAACTCGTCGAATTCCTTCAAAACTCATAAACCGCGAAAACCCGATTCAACTCGCCAAGTTTCCAAATAACTCGTCGAGTCCATGCAGTGTCCAGAAGATTCTGGAAAACCCTAACCAACTTGTCGAGTTGGCTATGCAACTCATCGATCGCCTTCAACCCTTTTCTCATTCAGATGCTTTTAAGCGAGACCAAGGCTCCAAAGTGTAGATCTAGCCTCATATGGTGTAGTTACTATGTAACGTTTCCAACTTTACGTGCATGCAAGACTTCAAGAGGCTAAAACACCCAAAACTAGTCTTAGGAAGCGGTTTAGGGCATGGAGAAGGGCCTAGAGGAGTCCAGATCTGAACTATTCACTGTAAAACATGCTTATTACCATAAATGCCTCAAGAGTAAGCTAGAAATGACCCTAAACTCAAGCATGGAGAGATCTAACAAGAAAATGTTCATGTCAATGACTTTTTACCTTCAAATGAATGCCAAAACGAAGTAGATGTTGTCTCTACAAGCTCATTCTCGTTTGAAGCTTCTCAATCTTCAAGTCTCTTTAAGAAATGCACCAAACACATACTCTTTAGCCTCACACACACACACACACACTCAAAATAGGAAGTTATCTTGATTAGGGTTTGTTTCCGGACGTGAAGGTGGTCCTTTAAATAAGGTGCAAACCCTAAAAATTAGGGTTTTCATAATCAGCTCCAACTCGTCGAGTTGGGTCCTCCAACTCGTCGAGTAGGTTCTCCGGAATAGGAGACCTTTATACGTTTCTACATGACGAGTTGGGGCCTCCAACTCGTCGAGTAGACTTTCTTAAGTGCACAAATCCCTAAATTTCATTCCTAGAAATTGGGATGTTACAGAAGTTCTGAAATTAGCTGATGAGTCTGCTTCAACATTATCTTCCCTAGGAACTTGCTTTAGGATAAAATTTTCAAATTCAGAGGCTATTTTTTTAAGAATTTGAAGGTTTGAGGCTAGTCGTGTACCTTTAAATGCGTAGGATCCGTTAAAGTGGTTAGTTATTAATAACGGATCGAGGAATGCCTAAAGATCGTTGATTTGAAGATACTTGGCTAGTTGCAGTCCTATGATCAATCCTTCATACTCTGCTTCGTTGTTGGTTACTGTTATGAGCAGGATCCTTAACACGTGTTCAGGATCCTTAAATATTTCTAAAGCATCAGGATCCTTAAACATATCCCAAAATACTAAATATTACCACTAATATTTCTAACAAATGTAACAACTATATTTTCTTTATTTTTCTCACATGTCAACACAAGACCCATTCTCAACGGAGATTCATACCAACCATGCAAAAGACCCAGAATACCGAGTTAAATAAAGTTCATATGTTGATTCTGTAGGATCCCGAAATTATCGGACTTCTTTTTACTTACACTAGATTATAAATAAATGTATCTAGCATACAAGATACACGATTAGCCCTAGCATTATACTTGTACTCGTATTGCCTTCATTCTCTTTGTAATCTCATATTTAAATCCATAAAATATATCAAGGCAGGTGCTCATTGTCACCTCCCAAGGTTTTATGTCGGAAATCCTACAAAGGATTAAGGGCTTTCCTTGTAACTTATTTGTCTCTCATTGATCATTACTTTACACTTACATTGCACTAACACCATAGCCTCTCATACAATTTGGTCAGATTACATTTGATCATTTTTTACCAAAACAATTTGGTGTGCACCGTGGGGCCGTGGTGTTCATAATCGTTCGAGAATCATGTCTACCCACCCGACCTTATCCTTTTCATAAAATCCTCTTATTTCCTTTAAAAATATTCCTCTACCCCCAGGTGGAGCTCCCAAGAAAACCTCTGAGGCACCAAAGAAAAACACCTCTCCTGTCGCTACCTAAGGATTTCAGGATCCTCCTGTAATGATATCCAATAATGAAGTCTTCCCTATGATGAAGAGACTCAAACGACAAGTCACTCAAAAGCATGAGGGTAGCATGATGATACTCAAGGAAGTTGAGAAAATGAGGGAAGATATCTACAAGCCTCAAGAAGCAACACCCTCGATCTTGCAACCGAAGATCTCAAACATCGATAACACGAAATCCTCAGTGAACCGCCGCACGATAGGATCCTCAATACCGGCATCTATTCCCACTTGGAACACAGCTCCAAGAGAGCAAGCCCATACGATCCAGGATCTAGGTGAAACCTTCATTACTCATAATAACTAGGATCCTTGTAACTTTATCAAAAAATAATACCTTTACCGCTAACTCTATAGATGTTGATGCAGGAATAAGCTCAATCATGGTCAAATAACTTCAACAACTATAACAGATGATCTCAAGTGTACCTGAAGTAGTCCAACCTAAACCAAAAGTCTCCCCAACAAGCCGCATGATATCGAGATTCTCTCCTGTAATTGCTGACAACGAGGTCCCAAAACACTTCCAAACTCCCAGAATGAAGCCTTATGATGGGCCATGAATCCTGAAGAGCATGTGGCACAATACAAGGAAAGAATAGAGATCATCCCCATTCCCACACACTTGAAGGAAGCTTGCCCGAGCAAGAGTTTTTGTTCCACTCTTACAGGATCAACCTTGAAATGGATACTAAATGTTCATCCTTACTTTATTTCTTCATTTACACATTTAGTTAGTATTTTTAACAACCGGTTTTCTTGTAGTAAAACATTCTAGAAGATCACTAGTGATCTCTATCGGTTGGTTCAGGATCCTAAGGAATCCCTCAGGGATTTCATGAACAGGTTGGTAGGGAAGCTCTGAGTATCCCCAACATCGACATGGAAACTATCGTGGAAGTCTTCAAAATGGGACTAAAGAAAGACTCTCATTTATATGAAGACCTTGTAATGATTCCATGAAAAAGAATAGATGAAGTAAGGAGTAGAGCGCTAAGGTTTATAAGGCTCGAAGAAGATAAGGAAATCCAAAATAGGAGCAACCCACCAAGCTCATATTATCATCCCAACAGGAAAGTCGAATCCTCGGCTCAGAGATCCTATAAATCTAAACGTTATTCTAGACCCAATCATCATAGGGTTAATGCCCTTGAAGATGAAGGGGAGGAAGAAGAATTTCCTAAGATCACTGACTATTGTTTTTCTGTGGATGTTTCAAGTCTAATATTTGCCATGCATGATCTTGGTGACAAAGTGAGATGGCCAAGAAACGGAGAAAAGTCCACCACTTGGAAAGACAAGTCCAAATGGTGTGCATACCACGAGGACTTTGGTCACATTATAGAAGATTTCATAGCTCTAAGAAAAGAGATTAGTTACCTAATCAGCAAAGGATACCTCAAGGAGATCCTCGGAAGAAGAAAGGAAAGATCCAAAGAAAACGATCAGGATCCTCATAAAATTCTAGAAAAACCAAGATCCCCTCCTGTGGATGCTAAGGTAATCAACGTAATTTCTGGAGGATCTGACATTTTTGGCACATCTTATTCTACGGAAAAAAAATGTTAAAGTGTTGAAGATGGAGAAAGAAGAAAGGCCATGAAAAAACACATCGATCACAAATGAGAAGGAAATCACCTTCAACGAAATAGAGAGAATAGACATCCAGGATCCTCATCAGGATGCCTTGGCGATCACTCTTTACATTACCAACCATTTTTTCAGAAAGATCCTTGTTGATGGAGGATCCTCAGTCAACATCATATTCATGGATGCTCCGAAAAGGATGAACATCCCCACAGGAGAAATAGTCAAAAGATCCTCAGTGCTAATCGGATTCAGTGGTGAAACAAAACATACCGTCGGCAAAACAAAGCTACCTATTTACATAGAGGGGTAATCTCTATGAAACGTTTTTGTGTAATTGATACATTATCCTCCTATAATGTTATACTAGGTAGACAATGGATCCAGAATATGAAGGTTGTACCCTCGACATACCGTCAATGTGTTAAAATTCCCACTCCATGGGCGACAATAAAGATTGATGGGATTAAAACAACTTTTAATCTAAGAAGATCGATTAGATCTTGAACAAGTATAAGAATATAAAACAACAAGAACGCAATAATAAGAACAAAACAGCTAGAATCAAACATGTCGAATGATTAAATAAAATCCTCAGAAGAGCTCGATTAAGAACATCAACTGTAGAGGATTAGAAGATCACAAGAACGATTAAAGAAAAATCTTGTACTCTGGATGAATCGCTATATCAATAATCTCAGCAATCTTGACCTAATATGCATGCAAGCATTTAACTTATGTACAATACATAAAAGGCTCTCGGTTGGACAGGCCCAAACCGGAGAATACAAGGCTAAACTAACGAGCCCAAAAGACGCAACATCAAATAAAACTTCAGCCCTACAATCTCCCCCTTTGCGTCAATTTGGAGCGAGACCTTCACTTCTTACTTGGGCCGGCAGCTGAAGCTGGTACCTTCTTCTTCACGGTGCTAAACAGACACTTGGTTATGGAGAGCATGGTCTGTCTAAACCGAATGTACCAATTGATCATATCATTGAAGTACCTGATATCATCAGCCGAATTGTCCTTACACCGCTTGATGATTGATAAGATGTGTTCCAAGCAAGCTGTGGTGTAAAGGTGCTTGTCAGCTAAAGCGAAGAGACATTTCTGTCCTTCGGCTCTAGTGAACATCACTGAGTTTCGCCTCGGATCTATCTTACCCATTTGCATTTGATTTAGATCACTGGCCAATCCCACAGGTGCGACTTTCGGTTTCTTCTTAAAAACTGTGGCGACCTCCTGATCCATTAGGGCAACCTCCATGATATAGCAGGCCAACATCCTTTTGACATGGTCTATGATGGGACCATATTCAGATTCATCGGTCAGCAGAATATTGTACAAGACTATCCAGTCATGAGGATTCAGATTCGGCAGATCCGCCAGGGAGATGATGTGAGCAGTTCTTGCAGATCCTCAGATGAGCTTGAACTTAACGTTTGTGAATCTCCCCACGGCATAAGGCTTCAGCACCCGAACATTAACAATCTTTTGGGTGCTCCATGTAAGGTATTGAGGGCGAGCGGCCTCCAGGTAGAAGTCAATGAGCTCCCTGTCAAGCTCATCGTTCGGATGCGGGACTTCAAAAATGTTAGAGAAGGCGTGGAAGATGAACGCCTTTCGAGTCAGCGGCATATCAAACTGCGAATCGATAGAGTTGTTGCAGTCGAATGATATTACCGGCTCGAGCCATAGTATGCATGGAGTCTCTATGGCCTCTTTTATCAAACGATCCCTGTTCCAGGCAGGGAAGAGCAATTTTCGGCTCTCAAGGAGATCGTGGGCTTCTTTTTGCTTTCGTTCGGCTTCTTCAGCCTCACGCGCCACATGACTGGCATCGTCTTCAGCATTGCGACTGTTCTTTCTTTTTAACAAGTCCGCAATGGTCTCCTTGTCTTCATCTTCATCTTCATCTCCTCCCTCTGCTATGTTTTTGCCCTTGTTCTTCACACCCGAACCCGAGGCATGACCAGTTGGGGGTGGTTCGGTTGTGTGAGTAGCTTTGGAGGAAGGAGGTGGTTTCGATCCTTTCTTCTCATCTCCCCCTTGTTTCGGAATGGACACGAAACTCGGTAGGCCTTCAAGTTTGCTTAAAAGGTCCATGGCCGGAGAGAGTTTTTCAGCGAGGGTGCGCCTCACTGAGTGGTTAAGGATGGGGTCGTGTGCTTCCAGGATGTTTGATAATGCTGCATGGACATCCGAAACACACGTCTTTATTACCTCCCTCTCGGATCGAAGAGCTTCCAATTGTTGCTGGGAGTTGGAAAGCTGCGTGCTCTTGACCTTAAGGGCGGTAGTCTTACTCGCCAAGACGTCCATCAGAGAATTTTCTGCCGCAAGATCCTCTTGTAGCTTTGCCAGGCGGGCATCGATGGAGGCACGAAGTGCTGAGTTGTCGTCGCTAAGATGTTGTTTGAGAGTAGCGAACGAAGACAGCTCCGTCGAGACAAACTTGGCCAATTGTTGAACAACTGGTTCCAGAGTTGTCTTAGTGGCTTTGGCGCTCTCCTGCAAGGACTGCAGCAGGACAGAAGCGTCATTGAATAGTTTATCGACTTTTTCGGTCGCTGCCTCACAGGCTCGGGTGGAGGCGTCGATAGCAGCAGTTGCTGAGGCCACGGAATCATGTTGAGCCCTGGAGAAGGCATCAACGATCTTCTGAAGGGCAGCTTCAGACAAAGATGACTGATGGTTTGAAGAGGAGGCGAGAAGTTGATCAACCTTCTCGTTAAGGTCGCGAAGATGCTTCCGCGTCACTGGAGCATCATCCTCCTCATCACTCTGAACTTGAAACGGACTATAGTAGACCGAATCGAAGTTCATGTGATCACCACCAAGGTATTGATCACCGCCATCGGAGGCGTCTTCTGGAGATTGAGGTGGTGGTGAAGCTGGGGGTGTTATTGGTTTGGTTGGTTCAGGTTGAGTGGGTGGGGGTTAGTTTCGAGTGGTGGTTGTGTATGGGTAGGGTCGGTTGTATGTGTTTGAGTTTGTGGTGGTTCGGTTACAGGAGGGGTTTCGGTAACTGGTGGTGTTTCGGTTGATGTGGTGAATATGGGTGGAGGTATAGGGAATGAGGTTGGGGGAATAGTGGGGTTTATGGTGGGAATGGAAATAGGAATTGTGGGTGGAGGTGAAGGAACTGGGGATTGATGAAGTTCAATCTCTGTGGTTGGGGACCGAGGTGGTGTGTTGCCTCGTTGAGGAGATTCGTCTCCTTGTGATCCTTCAGAGTCCGAACTCCCACCTTCGGATTCGCTTGAAGAGGAGGGAATAACGAGCTTTCGCTTCTGTTGGGTCTTCCTCCTTTTCGGCTGTGGGGATGAAGCAGCCTTCGGTTGTTTTCGCTTCTTGGGAGAAGGTCCCTTTGGAGCTTTGGACACTTGCTTCCCCTTCTCTGCCTTTTTGCCCCTGGCCACCGGTTTATCGGCATCATGAATCGATCGCCGCATGTCCGGTGTCAGTTCCCTCGGACCAGTTGGCCTAAACTCCTTGATCGTCCTGATCAGTCTGCTATCGGCGGGCACATCAGCATACATCGACTCTGGGATAGAGCCAATGAATGAGAATTTTGATGCATCAGATACGATGATCTTCTTGGTATGAAATATACCAATAGAAGACATCGATGCACCATCGGCTGTTGGAACATTGAACTTGTCCATGGCCCATCTTGTGATCAAGGTCCAGAACCGGGCCAACGACACCTCAGAGTGTCGGGAAGAGGAAGAGAGGCTCTGAATCAGCTGTTGCCAAAGGACAAACCCATAGTCCAGGTTTATCCCATTGTACACCCCATAAATTATCGAAAGGAAAAGACGACTTGCACCGTCAGATCCTGAGCTCCTCTCTGACAGTCCCTTGAAGAGAACTGTAAATAACCCATTCCACTGGGGCGGTAGGCAGGACTTCTTAAACTTGGCGACGGAGGTGAGAACCTCTGTGTAGCCCATGTTGTAAAACATGTTGTACAACATCCCAACCGGAATCGTCTCCGGGTGAACTCGCGATGGGTCAGCAGCAAACCCTAACATAGTGCAAAAACAGAGGCGAGAAATCGAGGTCTTGTGTTCTGCCACTTCAAAGAATACCCTGTCGACGGCCTTGTCATAGTAAGCCGTCGCATAGACCTGAGATAAGGCCACCATTGGCACCGTTTCGATCCGTGACAGTGCAGGAGCAAGCTGGGAGTATTTGAGGCATTCTATGACCGGCGACATGTAGGAATCATACGCCAGTGGGTTCAGATCAATGACTAGGCATTGTTGGGGCCGGATGGGAAGAATCTGAGAAGTTGCATGAACAGAAGAAGATTCAGCCATTGTTGCAGGTTTGGAGAAGAAGATGAACGGGAGAGAGTTTGGGAGTGTGTTTGCTTTGGAAAATACGGAGGCAGTAAAGAGGTAAAAGGTGGTGTTGATAGCTTTTTATAATGGGTGATAGGAGAGAGAAAAATCGTTTCAAATCTCTTATGGAAATACGAAGCGGGTTTTTTGAGTGACTGATTGGTGACAGTTGGGGCGTGCGATGATCACGTAGGAGAGAGAGTGTCAGATTCCTAGGATTACGCCGCCCAATAAGCGTCGGTTCAGAGAAAGGAACCGTTTCCATTTCCACACGCGCCTCTAATGCCAGAGTGATGACGCTTCAATATCGCACACGCGTCCTTTAAGTGTCAGAAAAAGCGCGGCCGTTTCAAATTCACGCGCCCTCCTTTTTTTTTTTTACCGTCGTTTGAATTTCTATCCTTTTAACTCCCGCCGAGTCAGCAACTTTTTGTCTTATCCCCTTTTAAACGACTGTTTTCAATTAATGATCCACGTGGCTAATTTTTTACCACAACTTCATTAGTAACCATCCAGTAATAATCCAGCCTGTAAAATAATTAGTAACGGAATTTTGGAAAATCTAGGATTTTCGTGCAAAGAGTGTAAAAGAAAAAGAAATAAAGCAACTCTTTTTAGGATATTCTGTGATGTCTATAATGACACGAAACTGATGATCCCGGGCACGAATCTCTTCCTTCAAGGTCAAGAGAGTCCTCAAAGTGTTAGTTTGGAATCCCGTTGAATTACGATCAAACATTTATTAATAAATGTTGAAAGGCTTCTTTTAATAAGGCTAATTAAAGGTGGTTTCGCTTTGATTCATCAATTCTATTCTTGATATAAGAAAGAAAGTGAACAAAGTACTTGTTAGACCGGTGTAGCCTATTGAACAAGTAGATTGGAGTTGATTTTGTAGTGGCTTGGATTAATAGGAAATCTCAGATAAAAATTTAAAACTGGATTCCTTGGGAAGAAATGTTATGGTGAGTAACAATTTCATTGGAATCACGCAAAAGAAAAATTGAGATTCCTTGAAGGTACATTCGTCAATTCATTGGTGAAATCTTGATCAAATTAATTGGTCACCGTCAATTCGTTGGTGTTGAATTTTGGGTTTCACTCAGCTCGTAGTGGCACGAAACTAAGATCATAAACACAGATGTTGTGTAACCATAAACCTCAGTGGTAGTTTCTGAGATTCTCAAGGGTTACGTTGATGAAACGAATGTAATGGAGAAGGGTAATGGGGATGGTGTAAGAAAACATAGTACCTCTGCTGCGAACATAAGGACCAAGCAGGAAACTCTTAACTCATGTGAGAAAAGAGTGAGGTAGCTCACGATTAGAATAAATATGTTAGCCTTATTAGGAAGACAAGGTTTGTGTATACCAGGTCATGAAGGCTATTATTCAAAATCTTATGAGGCTTGGGACACATACAGCAGCATGCTTCTAGGGACACTAAAGTAAGTCATCAAATATATCCCCATAAACAAATGAGCACACACAAAAAAAAAATTTGGAGTTTTGATATTAAAAAAAATAAAAATAAAAATAAAATAAAATTAAAAAATAAGACTTAAAAAATTATAAGAGAGTTAAAAACAAAAAAATACGATTAAAAAAAAACTTTGGAAAAAATTGTAAAACCGAACCCGAACGTTCGGTTGGTTTCGGTTGGGAAAAAGATGGAAAACCGAACCCGAGCGTTCGGTTGGTTTCGGTTCAGGAAAATTTTGAAAAACCGAACCCGAACCTTCGGTTGGTTTCGGTTCCACAAAATTTTGAAAAACCAAACCCGAACCTTCGGTAGGATTCGGTTTAGGAAAATTTTGAGAAATGAAGGAATTTAGATATTCAAGAAATAAATACTTTTAACACAAAGAAAAACAAAATTGTACAAGAAATATACAACACAGAAAAACTACCTTTGAAGTAATGAGCGAGTCAGATGGTTGAACCGAACCCGAACGTTCGGTTGGTTTCGCTTCTTACGTTTGAGTTTGAGAGGTAGTGTGAGGTACTGACTCTGATTCCATCATACCTAGCCCTTGCAATATTTTATTGAATGATGCTTCAGGAAGAGCTTTGGTAAAGACGTCAGCCAGTTGATCAGTGGTTCTTACGAAGTGAACTTCGACATTTCCATCTTCCACATGATCTTTGATGAAGTGATACCTCACTACTATGTGTTTGGTTTTAGAATGTTGCACTGGGTTATGACAGATCCTAATTGCACTTTCAGAGTCACAATATAGTGGGATCTTCTTCATATTGAGTCCATAGTCTCGAAGTTGACTCTGGATCCAAATCACTTGGGATGTGCAGGATGCAGCGGCAATGTATTCCGCTTCGGCAGTAGACAGCGACACACACGTTTGTTTCTTGGATTGCCAGCTGACCAACTTCCCATCAAGAAATTGACAGCCACCAGTTGTGCTTTTACGGTCGAGTCCACAACCTCCAAGGTCAGCATCAGAATAGGCTTGAACGAAGAAGCCTGAATTGGATGGATACCATAGACCTAAGGAGGTGGTTCGCTTGAGATAGCATAGGATGTTCTTTACTGCCAGCATGTGAGGTTCGCGTGGGTTAGCCTGAAATCGAGCACAATAACACACAGAAAACATGATATCAGGCCTGCTAGCAGTTAAATACATCAGTGAGCCTATCATTTGACGATAGAGCGTGATATCGACAGCCGGTTTATCTAGTGAAGGGGTAAGCTTGGTGCCGAATGCCATTGGGACTTTGACTTTTGAGTTGCCCATCATTCGAAACTTCGCTAGGAGAGTCTTCGTGTAAGCTTCCTGATTGATAAAGATGCCTTCGGGTGCCTATCTTATATGTAAACCAAGGAAAAAATTAATAGGACCCATTGAGCTCATTTCAAACTTAGTCTCCATCAACTTTCTGAATTCAGCTGTTAAGCTGGGATTCGTGGAGCCAAAGATGATGTCATCGACATAAATTTGAACTATCATAAGGTGGTTACCTTCCTTTTTGCGAAAGAAGGTTGGGTCAACCGAACCTTGTTTGAATTTAGACATCTTTAAAAATTTTGTAAGCGTTTCATACCAGGCTCTCGGAGCTTGTTTGAGGCCGTACACAGCTTTATCCAGAATATAGCAATGATTTGGATACTTTTCGTTCACGAACCCAGGAGGTTGCTCCACATACACAGTTTCTTCGAGTTCTCCATTGAGAAATGCACACTTGACGTCCATTTGGAAAACCTCAAAGTTTTTGTGAGCAGCATAGGCCAGAAATATTCTAACAGATTCTAGCCTAGCTACTGGAGCGAACGTCTCTTCATAATCTATTCCTTCCTCCTGACAGTATCCCTTGACCACCAGACGAGCCGTGTTCCTTATGACATTACCTTCCTTGTCCATTTTGTTCCTAAAAACCCATTTGAGACCAACAACCGAAGCATCTGGAGGAGTTGGAATGAGGCGCCAGACTTTATTCCTTTCAAACTCGTTCAGTTCGTCTTGCATTGCTTGAACCCAATCAGAGTGATCGAGGGCAGTGTTCACTGTCTTCGGTTCAACTTTTGATACGAATGAGTTAAACATACAAAACTCAACCTTTGAAAGTAAGGATGTCTGTTTTGCCTTCAGTTGAGATCGGGTTAGAACTTTTTCAGATACATCACCAACTACTTGAGAGATAGGATGATCTCTGGTCCATTTGGTAAGAGGAGGGTAATTCGGATCGAAGGTTGGATCTAGTTCAGCGTTGATCATCTCTTCTGGCTCAGATTGGCTATCGTAATCAAGCGTCATATCATCATGCTCCCCCTCAATTGATGAGTCTTGAGAAACATGAGGTTCAGGGGTTTCTTGTGGTGCTGGACTTTCAGGCGTTGAAGTACCTTCCTTTGGAGGGGCATTTTCGGTTAGAGAGGCACCTTCAGTTGGTGAAGGACCTTCGGTTGAAGTTGTAGAGCTTGGCTCCCCATGGATTTGTGAGCTTGGCTCTCCCTCGACATGAGAACTTGGCTCCCCCTCGACTGAAGCATTGTTGGATGGAGATTCATCAGTGGGCGATTCTCCTTCATGCATTCTTCTTGCAGCATCTTCGACAATCTGCTTCATATGATCAACTTTGTTGTCAGCTGCACCTGCTTCTGAGAAAGAAGCTTTTTCCGGTTCGTCAAAGAGTTCCATAAATTTCTCGTATAAATTGGCGATCGAGACTGTGACTTGGCCAGTGTGAGGAAAGATTTCCCCGGCAGTGTCTTCTATGGCCTGTAGCTTCTTGACATAGCTATCGTCAAAGGTCACATAGTATGTCTCTTCAATCTTTCTTGAACGTTTGTTTAGGACCCTGAACGCCTTGGATGTGAGTGAGTAACCCAGAAAGATTCCCTCGTCGGCTTTGACATCAAACTTGTTGCGGTGTTCTTTAGAGTTAAAGATGAAACACCTTGAGCCAAACACATGGAAAAATTTCACATTGGGCTTTCTGTTGTTTATTATCTCATATGGTGTGAGCGTGAATCGCTTATTGAGATAGGACCTGTTCTGTGTATAACAAGCAGCAGAAATAGCGTCAGCCCAAAAATAAAGAGGTAAGGAAGCGAAACTTAGCATAGTTCGGGCAGCTTCACACAAGGATCGGTTTCGTCTTTCGACTATTCCGTTCTGTTGTGGTGTGTAGGGAGCTGAGAAATTGTGACTAATTCCCTTTTCTGCAAGAAACTGTTCAAACTCCCTATTCTTGAATTCAAGACCATTGTCGCTCCTGATGTTGCGAACGACCTTCTTGAGCTGGACTTCAATTTGCTTGATAAACACTTTCAGCTTTTGAGTCGCTTCAGATTTGAGCTTTAGAAAGAACACCCATGTAAATCGTGAAAAGTCATCAACGATAACAAGAATATACTTGCTACCACTGATGCTTTCGATAGATGAAGGACCACACAAATCGATATGAAGCAATTCGAGTGGTTCAACAACTTTTGTGTTGATTACAGATGGGTGACTTTGACGACTCTGCTTTCCCATTTCGCATGCAGCACACAAATGCTTTCTGTCAAACTTGAGCAATGGAAGACCCCTAACATGACCTCCAGTGACAAGTCGGTTGATGTCTTTGAAATTGAGATGAGAGAGTCTTCTGTGCCACAACCAGCTTTCGTCGGATTGAGCTTTTGATAACAGACATATGGCTGGGTTTCCTTTGATGGGTTTCATGTTCAGAGGAAACATTTCACCCTTTCGCTCTGACTTTAGAATTACTTTCTTTGTCTTTTTCTCTATGATTTCAGAACCTTCATCATCGAATGAGACTTTTAGACCTGTACCTCCAACAAGCTGAGATACACTGATGAGGTTGTGTTGTAGTCCTTCCACATAAGCCACCTTCCTTATTGTAAAGTCACCATTCGTTATCATCCCGTATCCCTTTATGGTGCCGAAAGAGTTATTTCCAAACTTAACGTTGCCACCATTTGCAAGAGATCTGTATTCCCTGAGCTCCTCTTTCCTCCCTGTCATGTGACGCGAGCAGCCACTATCGATGTACCATTCTTCGTCAAACTGCTCGTCACTTATAACCTGCAAAAATTAAGCAGATTTAGGAACCCAAAGTTTCTTAGGTCCATGTGAGCTTTTCATGGGAACGGGAATAGTAAGAGAGATGTCAACTAGATATGTTCGTTTTATTAGAGTTGTTTCATCTTTCTTTTTAATGGTAAAGACTTTTATTTTGTTAGGATTGAGTGTGTTCGTTTTGGACTCTGGTTTGGATTCAACGACCTTCTGCTTTCCCTTCTGTTCAGCTGATGAATGATGTTTTTGAGAAGAAGCCGGATTAGCTTTAGAGCAAGATGGAGATGAATTGGTGGAAGTAGAAGAATTAGAAGAACGAGAAGAGTTAGAATGAGAGGTTTTAGATAGAGAGAACTTCCTGGTTGGTGACTCTAGGTGACTCTTTTGCTTTTGATCATTGGAGGGACTGACCTTAGAGTCTTGTTCTCCTTTGACTTCAGAACTGAACCTCTGCGTTTGGTTGGAGTTGTTCTTGAAACCGAACCTTTGGTTTCGGTTGAAGTCCTTTTCAGAACCGAACCTTTGCCTTCGGTTGGTATCTTCTTGTGAACCGAACCTTGGCTTTCGGTTGGTATTTTCTTGTGAACCGAACCTTGGCTTTCGGTTGTTGGAACTTTCAGGCTTTCTTACAGGATTGTTTTCATACTTCATATTTTTGTCTTTGTGTGAATAGTATGCATTCTGGGAGTGCCAGAATTGTTTCCTTTCAGAAAGGTTTTTCCTGTATCTTTGGTTCCTTTCTATCTTCTTATCCCTCATCTGCTTATGTTGATGATGAACGTTCGCTTTCGTTTTTGTTGTCACCTTGGCTGGTTCCTTTTGAACTTCAGGAGTTTTACTTTGAGCCGAGGGAGCAGAGGGAATATCAGAAGAAGATTCAGTTTGCACTGAGGAAGTGGAAGGAATATCTGATGAAGTTTCACTTTGAGCTGTTGGAGTAGAGGGAATGTCTTCTTTTGCTAAATGATCATTCTCCTGAGGAATATCTTTCATACCACTGGTACTTGGCTCATTGAAGTTATCCGGCTTATTTAATGGTTCAGGGATGTATCTTCCTTTGCTCATCCAGGAGGTTCTTTCAGACAAGCCAACGGTTTCGTTTGCATTATCAATAGGAGCTTCCCAGAAGAACTCATCACAGCCATCAGCATTGTCTTCGTTAACAATAGCTGTGAGTTCAGCTGTTTGATGTTCGGTTACTCCAGTCACCTTGTATACCTGATTCGGAGTGGTCCTGACCTTTTGATACACAACAGCTTTTTCTACTAATTTCGGGGACTTTTGTTGGGACAATCTAGCGAATTCCACAGAATTTTCAGAAATAAGATTATTGTGGTTTTCAGTTTCGCTTTTAACAAATTCTGAGCAGTCAACCGTATCCTCTACAGAAATTTCACTCATGTTTTCGTCCTCGTTAAGCTCGGACGCATTTTCAACATCGATTTTATTTTCTGAGCTTACGTTGGCGTTTAGAGAGTCAAATTTTTGCATGGTTTCGGTTCTCAGTTTAAGTCTGTCATTTTCGTCCAAAAGATTTTTGAGCATGTCCTTGTGGTCTTTGGATTTGATGAAGGACTCAATTTTGTCCAGTCCATACATATAGGTTGGGTTGACATCATCAGACGATATCACACTCTCACAATTGTAGGCTTCGGCATCGATTTCATCCTCCTTAAACTCTAGGAAGGGCAAAATCATGCGATGGATCTTTTGGCCTATCTCACAATCCAAGTGAAGTTGAGTAATATTGGAATATAAACGTTTAGCTATTAAACAAAAAACATTTCGTTGTTTTAACAATTTCAAATTGTCTCTCTGCAAATAAATGTTTTCGTCTTTAAGTTTAACTAATTCCGACTCTTTTAATTCAATCCACATTCTCCGCTCCTCACTCTTCGACGCCACCCTGCTTAATTGATCAGTCAGGTTAGAATTGGTGACTCGAGTTTGAGTTAAGCTACTATCTAAATGAGAAATTCTTGTATTAACATTTTTTAGTTCTTTCTCATATGAGGATGGTGGTACTTTGGATGAAATAAAAACAGATTGTACCTTCTTTATCAGTTCATCGAGCTCATTGAACTGCTGGCTGAGTGGTTTGGCCGTAAAGCACATATCCTCCTGTACCTTCGGTCCATCGCTTCCTCCATCGGTATTGTATCCCCTCATTTGAGATACGTCAGTCACCATGAAGCATTTTCCACCACTACTTTCCTCCTTAGCCACATAAGCCTTTCCATGAGTAGGCTTCCTCACTTCTTCGTCTTCTGAGTCAGTAGACCAAACTTCTGTGCTACCGAACTCATCGTCATTAACCGAACCCTGCACAATAAGAGCATTAATAGAAGGGTTAGCGGTAGACTTCTTCTTTCTCAACTCATCCAATCTCTTCTGCAGCACGGCTTCCTCATCATTTCCATCGTCCTTTTCGGCCATCTTCTTAAGAACACAGTCCTTAGCATAGTGGTTCTTTCCACCACAGTAGAAACAGCTTACTCCGGAATCGCCATCTGCCTTCGGTTCCTTCTTGGGCTCCTCAGCCTTTGGTTCATTGCTCACCTTTTCAGAGCTGTAACTCCCCTGCCAGTTTCGGTTTTTGTTACTGGGGAATCTCTTCTTTATGAACCTCTTAGGATTGGATACCATCATAGCATAATCCTCAGTCGTGAGGTCATATTCCTCCAAGTTGAGCTCTTCATCCTCCATCACAGCTTTACTTTTAGATAGGAGGGCCAACGAACCAAGACTAGAAACAACGTTCTTCTCTTGAACCACAATCTTCTCTTGGGACTTTAGAATACCCACCAGTTTCGCCAAAGAGTATGATTTAAACTGCTCATGGGCTTTGACTGTGGAACCCACTGCTCTCCATTCAGATCTCAGTCCGTTCAAGAAAGTAACCTTCTGTTCGATGAGCTTCCTTTCAATGTCGTGTTTGATCATCTTGCTGAGAAGATGATTGAAGCGATCAAACGTCTGGGTCACCGTTTCTTCGGCCCCTTGCATGAATTCCCCAAACTCAGATAGAAGCAAGGTTTGGATAGAATGTTCAAGATCTTCGTCTGTGGAATACAGTTCGCGAAGTCTATCCCATACTTCCTTCGCCGTAGTACATGAGCTGACCAGTCTGAATGTGTCTGACTGAAGGGCGAATCTGATCAACCTTAACGCCTTAATATTACACTGGAATTTCTCTTTCTCGTCTTGTGCAATATCCTTCACGTCCTTAAGCAGATCGTTGTACTCTTTTGTGTCTTGATGATTCTGGATGTAGCAGAATGAGAAAACGGTCCATTGATGATGGCTTCCCATATGAGATAACCATTGTCCTCCGATCCAATCACGTAATCTTCAAAATGATGCGCCCATACTTCATAGTCATGGGTGTATAAGATTGGAATCTTTGTCGTCGAACCGATGTTGGAAATATTAATAGGGTTTGATTGCGTCGCGTCCATTATGATCGTAAAAACCTGTTCAAAGATCAGACTTGTAATAAAGCAGATTAGGGCAAAACAATAAATATTAAGATACGTCAATTAAGATGACGGCTCAATAAATATCAATGATTGCGGAAAACCCTAATGGAAATCTTTTTCACAGAAAAGATGTGTATCAATTACACAGCCTCCTGCTCTGATACCAATTGATGGGATTAAAACAACTTTTAATCTAAGAAGATCGATTAGATCTTAAACAAGTATAAGAATATAAAACAACAAGAACGCAATAATAAGAACAAAACAGCTAGAATCAAACGTGTCGAATGATTAAATAAAATCCTCAGAAGATGTAACACCGTGATTTCCAAAAACAAAATTTTCATTTAAATAATCAATTTAATATTAAAAACACTTGTTTAAAATCTTATTCACATTCGAATTACAAACATAGTTTCATTTTCGTTATAATAGAAGACCAGGATCCTCCAAAACACAACTCTTTCTTCGGTGTGTACAATCGAACCGTTGCCATCCCGCGTTACTGTAAGAACCTGAAACAACATAACATAAACAACGTAAGCACGAAGCTTAGTGAGTTCCCCAATATACCTTACGCACATACGCCTTCCGGCCCGGACCTTTCGGTCCACATAACATTGCCTTCCGGCCCGGATCTTTCGATCCACATAACATTGCCTTCCGGCCCGGATCTTTCGATCCACATAACATTGCCTTCCGGCCCGGATCTTTCGATCCACATAACATTGCCTTCCGGCCCGGACCTTTCGATCCATAATATATATCGCCTTCCGGCCCATAAGATAATTGCCTTCCGGCCCATACACATATATAACACATAATACAAATACTCTAACACATAAAGCACATATATCATATATCATACCTGACCTTTCTGTCACATAATACCTTGCCTTCCGGCCCATATATAAGCATGTATATCACGCGTAGCAGCTAACTTTCCATTTATAGCATATAAACATAACACATAGCATACTTGACCTTCCGGTCACACAATCAAACCCTTCCGGGTGAAGTATAGTGAGAAGACTCACCTCGTAGTACGCAGGCTATAACCTCTTCGAGCTACTCGCACACAATCCGCTAGTCCGCAGGTTCCCTATAATACCACAGCCTTAGTTAATGATCTTATCAACCAAGACAACTGACCCCTCTAAGATATGTACAGATCAACGGTCAATCTTGACCGGACTCGTCGAGTGCAAAGGGTAACTCGACGAGTATAGACATCCTGACACCACTCGCCGAGTCTGAAGAACGACTCGACGAGTTCCAGTAGATCTTCAAGCTACTCGCCGAGTCTGAAGAACAACTCGGCGAGTTCCAGTGAATCTTCAAGCTACTCGCCGAGTCTGAAGAACAACTCGGCGAGTTCATGCCATGCAGTCGATCAAACTGCTTCCTGAGATGCATGTTTTCCCGAATATACAAACATAGGACCTTCTGGACCTCTAAGGGGTACTAATACAGGGTATAAACTTTTGTATAACAACATAACAATCCATCTAGACTCCAAATGGGTTTCACAAACCCTAAAATCGTGCACACATCAACATAGCAGAAATGATCCGAAATATTACCTGAATAACCCCTCTCTGTGACCCCAAACCTCAGAACTCGATCCCCTTGATATTCCTTTGGCCAACACTCTTCTTCTTCTTGCCTAACAAATTCTTCAAGGTTCCAAAAGCTTTCTCTCCTGCTCTAGACGTCCACAACGATTAAGGGTCCTTCTCAGTCGGCCAAAAAGCGAACAATGGAGGCATAAGATCCCTTAAATACTTCCCAAACCGAACGGCTAGGGTTTTCCACTGAACAGCGTCGACTCGCCGAGTCCATACCTGGACTCGTCGAGTCCAGTCGCGAACCCGCGACCAACTCTGCGACCCTACTCGGCGAGTCTGGCTCCAACTCGCCGAGTCTCCCCTTTAAAACACCCCAAAATGCAATTTAACAATACTTGAGATTTTGGGCTGTTACAATTCTCCCCCACTAGAATTAGACTTCGCCCTCGAAGTCTCACTCTGAAAATAGTTCTGGATGCTGCTCCCGCATCACACGTTTCGGCTTCCCTAAACACTTCCGATATCTTCCGAGGTCGCTACTGAACCAATACCAGAGGTACCTCCTTGTTCCTCAGAACCTTGATCTTCCGATCTCCGACGGCCACTGGCCTCTCGACGTAACACAGGCTCGCATCCACCTAATCGCTCTCTAGCAGAACCACTGCTGACCCATCCGCTATACACCTCTTCAACTGCGACACATACCAGTGTCATGGATCCGTCCCAATTCCGTTGACAGCTCCAAACGATAGGCCACCCTTCCTACCTTCGCACCATCACGAAAAGACCCAACATACCGGGGCCCCCCATTTACCCCTCTTCCTAAGTCGAAGCACCCCGTCAGGAATACGAAGTCGCTAACCTGAATCACATACTCGTAACGGCGTCTGCCTGCATAACTTTCCTGTTAACTCTAGACGATCACTAACTCTCTTTAACCTGCTGAGTCTGCTTTGCCAACTAAAGTACGAATTCTGAACTGCTCATCATTCTCTGTAATCGGAAATTACCCAAGATGCACTCTGCTCCAAATCTCAACGATCACTCAACCCATAAGGGTTAGGAAACCCTGAACCACCGGATCCCCGATCCAAAGCCCACTTTGCCC